>NC_056737.1:945884363-946099363 GCF_019279795.1 Protopterus annectens | reverse complement strand
GTAGTAGTCAAGGCAGTTGTTCACTTCTATTCAGTATGTGTACTGACAGATATATTGGAAAAAACAACAACTGTCTTCTTAGCTGTGATGGCTTAGTTGTTAGCTGCTCTTACTATAGTCTATGGGGTCCTGGGTTCAAGAGCTGTATATTTTGCTGATAGGCAGAACAAGGACTGTTGGATCCAGAGTGGTTAAGGCAGATTTGTTTAGCTTTAAGCAGGTTTATGCTGGTTTGCGCAATAGCAAGTGGTGCTAAGGTATGGATAAACGTCTAGGCGCATAAACTGTGTAGACTTTGTTTACCAGTGTGCAAATCTGGTTAGCATTTATATTGCAGCATTGCTGAAACCTGCTAAGCATGGCTCAGCCCTGGTAACCAGTGATCACATTCCAGTCTGATACAATAGCAGGGTAAAGACATCTTTAATAAGTGCATTTAATTCCATGTACATAACATGCATCTATGTTCTGTCATTACAGTAGCAAGGGATGTGAGTCTACTGTCTGGGACACCTGAGTATATATGGCTTGTACAACACTCCTTTCCATTTGAATGTGTTTCATACATGGGTAGTATCCCAGGTTATATGCAGTCCACTGGCATGTAGTGTATTATTACATTACTACTGTTAACAGTGCTTTCCCAAGTAAGAATAGATTGCAGATTGTAGTACTGGAACCAAATACCCCTGCATGGAAAGATGGAGTCCGAGTCCTGAATATCATGCTCTTGGTGTGTGAGCTGTGTGTCATTAAGTATTTGTACTGGATATTGATCTGACATGTGGATATTAACTGTAGATTACTGTGTGCATAGGAGATGTCATTGAGGACTGCTGTCATGTAGTAATAGCATACCTATCAGTGTCAGACATCTATCTGTCAAAATATTCATCCTAATGCATAACCAGTTGGCTAGCTGATGTCTGTCTGTCCTCTGTACAGATGTCCAGATGTCAGATATCCATCTTGGTTGCTTACAGGCACTCTATGCTTGACTGACACTGATATGTCTGCCCAGCTGTGTTATGAATGCCACAGCTAGGAAACCTCACCCTGTACGTACCACATGCCATGGATACCTCAACTACACTACCACAGTCAACAGAACATGCTTGGGTACAGGTCTCCAAGACAGACACTGACCATGTTATGTAATACATGTTGCATACATGTCAATTGGAGCACCTCACTGGCCCTCTGCAAGAGGCAACTAGATGAATGGATGTTTCATTTAATTCTCACCCTGAGGATCACTCACGTGGCATCAGTTGATAGATTGTCTGCTGGCAAATGTCTGGTGGCATGATACCTGTATACCCACATAACCTACTCTTCTAATCTCTCCATGGACAATATCCTGCTGCACACCTAGGAACACCTGCACCTATGGACCCCAGTACTGACAAATGTGTCAGTGTGCATTACAGAGAATAACAGTGTCTGTGTGTTTGTAAACCTGTAGTTGATAATACCCTGAAGGCCTTCACACCCACTACACCCCCAATGCCATAGTTAGATATGGCTGCTGCTGTAATGGACATTATATGTACCTTGTTACACTCTTCACCCTATATGCTACCTGGAGCTTGCAGTACAAGCATAACACTGTTGTACAAATGGGTAGATAAACATGGGTTACCCACTGAGTCCTGGCAAGTGTGTGGATGTGTGCAAGTGTGTATATTTGTAGGATACAGCATTCTGAGGCCACATTTTCCTAATACAATACACTTTGCCATACAGTATAAATGATAGTGATGTTGCTGACTGCAGGAGAGCCATGACAAAGCCTCATCCTACTATTCCTGTGGCATGTAAAATTGATGCATATCCCTGTAGTAGCACACTTGAGATAGACAAGGGATTGTATTGCAGTCCTGGTCAATGTGTGTGATTGTGGGTATGTCAGAGTATTATCATGGGTTTCAGTGAGTACAATATCCAATGCGGGGTGTGGATGATGGGTATACGGTCTTTACACCATGGTACACCCAGTACATATCCCAAGGTCCACTGTATGGTGACCACTGTCACTATTAACCATACAGGTAACTGATTACACTATCCAGCTCAATGCTGCATGGGCTGTGTGCAACTTATCTGTAACAGAATGGACTCAATGACACAGCAGCTAGCACTGATAAACCCAGGTCTCTCAGATGTGTGTATGACTGTTATGTGTTTGTCAATGTGTATATGACTGTACCTCACACTATTTATTGTTCATAAACAACCAGTACATCCCCCATTACCATACTGTACAAGGCCTGGTGATGTTCTTCACTTAATAATTAACCTGGGACACACCTCATCCTAAAAGCTGTGTTGTGTGTGCAATTAAGGCCACACACAGTAGAAGCAATAAGTACCTAGGTAGGGGTTCTACTCCCAGTGTTGCCAAGTAAGAGTGTGTGTGTGTATGTCAAGGGATCTACTTCAATTTGTGGAAAATACATGTCCCAGGAGGTCATCTGCTCAAGAACTGACTGGAAAATGCTAACATTTCAAAGGTATCATCTTGTGGAAATTCATTCCATCAAAACAAGTAGTAGATGTGTAAATACCCTCTTCTCCACTGCATAGTTGTGCAGCAATACTGGAGTTGGTATATATAGCTGGGTGTGGATCTTGTGGACACAGCCACCATCATTGCAGTTATTGCTGTGTGTATCCCCCCACTTAGTCAGCTGTAATACTGCACCATTTATGTTAACAGGTTAAGTAGTTGTCAATCACACTATCTGTGGTTCTACACCACCCCACACCCTCCAAAGGGTAGGGCTGTGACACCCACACCAGCACATGTTTACCAAGTTGAGGATTGCGCTATTGGAGAAGGGGACATGTAGCCTGCCAGTACCATCATCAATTACATTAAACTAGCAGACTGATTATTTCCCAATGTGATGTTGTGCCTATTCTGTCTTGGTGGAATTACATAGGCTAAAATGGGTTCCCTGCAAAAGTACATACATCCAGGTGTACACTATTCTCTGTATATTGCATCAACACCAAAGCCTGTTTGTGTGTGTGTGTGTGTGTGTGTGTGTGTGTGTGTGTGTGTGTGTGTGTGTGTGTGTGTGTGTGTGTCTGTTATACACAAACATGTGGTGTGTGCCACCCAGTACACTTACCATTGCCCACTGTAGAAGGGCTGCTGACATCAGCCACCATGCACTGACCTGTATACACCCCTCAGACCTATTAGGCATGTGGCACATGCAGTAACTGTTCTACAGACCTGTGACTTGTGTTCAGCTGTACCCAGCATATGGCACAGTCAAGGTGTCACCACAGTGCCATAACTCTTGTAGGAAACAACAGCAGACCAACATCCTGCTGACACATAGACACCTACAACACAAACAGAATACATTATGGAGACCACAAACAGTGTTAATAACAGCTATAATAAATCATGGCTGGACAACTACACATCCTGACATGTAAGCAATAAACTTTAGTGCTGAAAACATGTTACACAGCATTACATTGGTACACCTTAGTACAGTCACCCTGTGCATCAGAACCATATTAGCCTGTCCCTGCATCAATGTTATGGATGACAGGGATGTGGCACAGGTAGCATCATATCCACAGGGTGTGTTGTGGGTTTGCCAGAGGCCTAGGCTGAGCCATTTGGTTGACATCAAGTGTGTGTGTTAGGAGGTGTCATTATTAATTGGGCTGTGTAGATGTGGTGTGTGTGTGTAGGTATGGGGTTGCCCTAGCTGTGTTGGTGATGTGTATGTGTATGCATGCACACAGTTCAGCCATGTGGCTGCCCTATACAGGGGCTTATTGGACAGCTGCAGACTGTACCTGGCAGGGTGTGCAGTTCACCGTCTCCTGCCATGGACATGAGAACTGTGCCTGCCAGGGGTTCCATGGGAACTACCAGGTAGAATGTCAGATATGGTACTCTCCCTTGATAATGACATATGTCTGCTGGATCCAGGTCCCTCTTGGGACTGGCCAGGGCCATGTGCACATGGCCTGCTATGTTGTGATGTGGACAGTGCCCCCCTGCAGTGCTGGTGCTGGTACTGCCACTACGGGAGCAGCTCTGACTTGTTGCACGTCCATGTCGACCTCCACCTGTTGGTGTTTCTGACCTACGTGCACATGGCTATCACACTATTCCCACCATCTGCTCAAGCACAGACATTGCACGGTCAAGGATTCCCACCATCTCACCAACCATCTATCGAGGACCACTGCAAAATAATGGTGGTCACCTGCAAGATCACGGATGTTGTCAATAACAGCAGAATGAGTAGCCCTCTGGAGCCACAGACCCTGTTTGGTATAATGTTCCATACATGTCTGCACCTCCATGTTGGCCTGAAGCATGCGTCTGGTGACATCAGCTGTGGCACTTCTGCCAGGGGCATGATGACCAGCAGCCCTCCTGTGAGCACCCCTGTACATCTGCCTGTGTGGTAACTCACTGGGCATCCGGTTATGGTTGCTGTGTCCAGACACACTTGCCATAGTCACCACACTGTCCTGTCTCATGCCACCACCCACCAACTGTCCCTCAGCTATGGCCACTGGTGATAGGGTATGTATAGGCAATGTGACTGTGTGCGGGGATGGGGTGGATAACAGTGGGATGTTAACTGATGGCACAGCTTCAGCCCCTGACAACCCTGCCTGTGCCTCACCATACCTATCATCATTGTCAGAGCCTGTATGGAAATTAACTTCAGTTTTCTTGCAAGAGGGACCTTGACCCACCTCGCCACCTGTGAGGGGAAAACAAGAAATGCACTTTAAGACCTGTACATCATTGCTTAACTGTCCACACACACACACACACACACACACACACACACACACACACACACACACACACACACACACACTTACAGGTGAGGTTGCACAAAGTTATTACACACAGACCTCTCATTACCCATCTGTCAACATGCATGACATATGGAACTCAACTGCATGCACTGCAGCTATAGTCAATCCCTGTTACCAACATTATACATCTCTATGATGCATGAGTTGTGTTAGTAGGTGATGCCCCTTCCCCTGGAACACACTGCACCCATGTACACAATATTGCTGTGCACCTGTTCAGCACCCTGGCATGTACTGTGCACCATACCTCACAGGTGTACACACCATTGCTAAATGTGTATATGTGTGTCAGTTATGTTTGCTCTGCTGCTCACAGCCCCTATGTGTTTGTCCGACACATACCTGGGATGATATGAGGACAAATGTCAATAGTGAATGCCTGATGTCTGATTTGCAGATCTTGTCATCATCAGTGCATGTATGACAATAAAATACAATTGCACTGACAACCTTCAAACCTTACTGTGGCTATAAGGACTGTACACACCCTTATTGACATGGCAACCTCTTCCCTGATATGCCATGGGGCCACAATACTGCATATGTTAACATTACATGAACCCGATATGTGACATATGAACTCTGCCATCAAATGCAGTATCAAACAAATGTGTTAGTTCTGCAGATGCTGATTGAAATGCATACAATATGTGGGTGCATAAGTGTGCACACCCTTAACATGATGGTTTGTTTTATCAACTGTTAAGTGTACTACAGCAGTCACTATTCCTAGAAGGGGTATACTAGTATGACCCATCTGCACTTGCCAGTATTTGGTCACTCTACCCTAAAAATGTCCCCCAACTCTGCCAGATTGCAAGGTCAACTCATGTGCACAGCCCTTGGAGGTCACACAGTGCCATCACTATTGCTGTGGAGTCAGGGTTATGACTGCCACAATTCATCATTTTGACTGTGTGCAGATACAACCATTCTTAATGAGCTTTGGATGTCTGATTCAGTTCACTGTTGTGTTTCATTAAGAAACCCCTCCCTATCCTCAGTCTTTTTGCAGATGCTTGACAACTATGGACCACACATGAGTGTCATTTTGCAGTGTCCCAAATTCAGAACACCATGTGTACTGACCTAGTCTCTGCTAATGAATGGCAAAGATGCAGGTGTACACTGGCACCAGCAAGGTACAGATGGGGATGGTGGGCCTGAGGTGGAGTGAGGTGTTACTTGTGCAGCACATGTATCGGGTTTCGAACTTGGTCTTGGTACACCATTATACATTGCAACACATGCCTTTGGGGGACTTTTGATGTTATGCATATGCTACCTGTAGAGAGCCCTGGCTGATGTTTACTGTGGAACAACTGTCCCATCTGATTACCCTAACCCATAGGCCACACTTATGCAGAGTCCAGGCAATTGTCGACACAGGTACTGCACAGCCAGTACTTGCTAGACATTCCTGCAACTCCCTCAGTATTGCGACATGTTTCTAGGCAGCCTCCATGACCAGTTTTCAACATATGTCGTCATCTGTCTTGGATGGCCATCTGTTTATTTTCTACATTAATGTTGTCCCATGCTTCCTCGTCACATACATGACTGTCTGCACTGTTTGCCATTGTATATGCAATGGTGAGGTAAGGCTACATCTCCCACTGCTGTGTGCTACCTGTTGGATGTGGGATCCATTCCATGGCTTGTAAGATGTGTGCAAGCCATGGCTGCCTCTTTTGCAAGTGAGTGGGCAAATGTGATGGACATACATCTTGGACAGCAGACCATTTCTTGGTGTGACATTGAGGACCTGTACTTGATGGAAGGTGCATACTCATAAAGAGTGAATGCTGTCAGTACCTCAAAAGCTGCTTCTACAATATGTTATTTGGAGTGTGAGCACATATGCTTGCAGTGTTTGTTAAGGTATGTATTCCTCATATTTGCTGCCTAACATAGGATTCCATGTTACACATTCATTGCTCATGTAGGATCACATTACAGGTTGTAAGGGTTGTGGAATGTGGTATTGTGATATGCCATTGTGTAGATCTGTAACACTTGCCATCGTAATAGTGGTATGTACACTGTTGTAGCACTGTATAAGGGTGATGTTCCAGACATGTTCCTACTGTAGGCCATTTGCCCAACCATTATGTTCATCTCTGTGCACACATCTTGCAATGACAGGTTGTTAGTTATATTGCAGGACTCTTACATACCCTTCAGATATGCCACCATGGTGACCACTGTGATGCAGAGCAGTTAAGAGCAACAATAAGTGAACATGTACAGAAATCATTATGGGTAGGTGTGTTAAATGTGTGCATGGAAAATACCATGGCCATAACATGGCCGGTGTATTGGCAAACTTGAACAGACAAAACCATACTCACCAGCTACAGGCTGCTGCCTCAGAGGTATACCAGAGGGACCTACATATTTGTGTGAGAGATGTGATGTCAGTAGCCACACCTGTGGCATTGATACAGAGTGGGAGCAGCATTTCAGAACATCAACAGTACAAACCCACAATACTACAGATTATGCACATCTGTTCATTACTACACTGCAGCAACAGACCATATATATTTTATCTCACATATGCATGATGAAACTTTACAGATGCAGATGGATAAGCAACAGTAGTCTACTGATGTGCCCTGTGGCCTTACCTACATGCTCCTCATCCAGTGTCTGAGTAGCACCCCCCCTTCACAATGCTATCAGCTGGGTCTTGGCTTTACTGGTGGGCAGGTGCCCCAAGGCTGGTGAGGAGCTCTTCAGCATGTGTCAGGGGGGAGCTGGATGGCATGACCTCCCCTGTGGCTAGCTGGTCCCTCCTAACTGCAGCAGCACTCTGACAGGCATGGTGGATGAGGTCAGTGCAGCGGTGTAGGACTTGCTCATAACTGTGGTTATGCAGGCCATCTTTTACCTTGTGATGAACTCGTTCCACAGGCCAGTCCTCTCCTGCAGATCATGGGCTGTATGGCCAAAGAGGGTGTGGTTATGCTGCACCTGGTAGTTGATAATTGCATCATTTTCCAGGGGGGAATAAACTGAAAGCCACTCTCTAGACATGGTGTCTGAAATACATAAAGAGGAAAAAAGGTCTGAGGACCTCATACTGCAAGGATATAATAGTTGGTAATTGACATCTCTGTCTTCACCCACCATATCTGCAACAATAATTTGAACACACAACTCAACTGGTATGTTTACAGCAAACCTACTGTTGGGACATATATTGTATTGTACAACAAATATTGCAATGTGTTTCTAGTCATGCAGCATGTTGAAACACTACCATTGGTGGCCTGTTGCTAACAATGTCACCTGCATGCCATTGTAAGGGCCATTATGGTTACATATATGCATGTGTTGTGCTCGCTATGTGACTGCTCCAAATCTGGTATTTTGTGTTAATGAGGATATCTATGCATGCTGTTAGAAGGAATCCTTGATTGTGTGGACTATTACTACCCACATATGTTGTATAACTGTGACACAATAGCATTTTTGGGAAGTCTTTTCCCAGCAGAACCACCTCTCCCACCTCATCTGGCCATGCTACCAAGCCACAGCACATCTAGGACCCACTCTGGGACCTCATCATCTGCTGGTCCTGCACTACCTTCAGGTGGAACCACCTCAGGGGATGGTGTTCGCTCCCCCCCCCCGGGAGCACACACAGACAGGATCCTGTCACCTGAAGTCAGGTCCAGGGTCTGGTGCATAGGGAGCTTCACAAAGACTTGGGGGATCTGCTACACCACCTTGAGGCCATTGGTACACAATTACAAGGTCCGCTTGCTCCTACTGCTCAGCCCCCAACTCAGCCACCTTCAGGGTCGTGAAGGTGCAGTTGTGACTGCCCATGGGTGGGGACCTTGTCTCACCATTTCCATTTGGGAGATCATGGGCTTCCACTTTCCAAACACCACTCTCCATCCAAGGTGTTTACCCAGCACATGTGTCATATACCACCCCTGCATGCTGTCTTGTCTGTCTTCCAACCCAACCTACCTCCCCAAATATACCTATTATCCTTTTCCAACATACCAGTCTCACCTTCACAAACAAGGGCAATGTGTTCCCAAAACGGATTTCACGCCAGACATAACTGTCCATTTTGCACCCGCTTACAACTGTTTTTATATATATATATATATATATATATATATATATATATATATATATATATATATGTGTGTGTGTATACAGATATGTGTGATGTTTTCTCAAACATATCGTGAAGCACAGTCATTCAACAGTAGAGGAAATTTAAATATATATATATATATATATATATATATATATATATATATATACACACACATATATATGTGTGTGTGTGTGTGTGTGTGTGTGTGTGTGTGTGTGTGTGTGTGTGTGTGTTTGTATATATGTAGACATACATGTGTATATATATATATATATATATATATATATATATATATATATATATATATATATATTTAGTGCATTCAAACATCAGGTCCACAAATTTTCTTCTTTCACAGCTGCACTGTTCTGCCTTGCTACAAAACAGAAGGGTGTCACATGTGGACACAGCCTAACATTAAGGGGGTATATATAGGGACAGATTGCAGGAAAGCCTATTACAAACCTATGAAGTTTGTGCATGATACATTTCATGTTAACATGACTGTCCTGAAGGTGGTGGGGTCTGAAACTCATGTGTCTATCATAACTTCATTATTTCCTCTTCCAGCTATTTGCCACACTAGTATACATGTCTTGAGGTACAGCACACACACTGTGATGGCTTACATCTTGTCATTCAGTGCTGATCTGCACAGTTGACAGGCATGGCCCACTGCCCACAGGGCCAGATGATATGTCCATAGCAGTTGTTTAGCAGGATATCATTACTGCAAGTCTTGATGGCACATATAAATCTTTCCACATCATCTATCCCATTATTACAGACCAAGTAATACACTCAGTTACATGCATATATGCTTCACATACCTGTTGTAATATTGTCCTTTCTTCTATGTACAATTTATGCATCCCTTGTTTTATATAATTTTGTTTTGTTTTGGTTTGGTTTGTAGTTTTATTTGTTATTTTTTCTCTCTCTCTCTCTCTCTCTCTCTCTCTCTCTCTCTCTCTCTCCATTACAGGGATTGAGCTGCTTTGAACAGGTTGCAGCATGGATTTTGTAGGTGATGATGATGATCAGGTGATAGCGTCTGCGCCAATCAGTGTTAACCACTTGCTAATTGCATGCAGCCAGCTGTGTAGTACTTCCAATTACCACTGTCATTGCAACCCACTACTATAATTACTACATCTTGTGGGCATTGTCCTTTTACCTTTCCTGTATGGAAGACATCCTTCCTGTGTGTGGGCAGCAGTGTTACAGACAGCAGGTAGTAATACCTCTTACAACAGGACTTGCAGAAACAGGCCACTACATATTTGTATAAGGTTCCAGACCTATGGACAGTGTGAGTATTCTTGTTATATGCATTGAATACCACTAGTTTTACTGGGTTTGTGTGTACATGCTAGTTTTGCATGGAATGCAGTCTGTCTGCACAGCTCTCAACTGTGAACCTATCCATATGATGGCCAGAGGATTGGCTGTTATGTTTTATCTGTTCACCACACAAGTCTTGTCTCTGATATATCAGTGGCATTTTCTCTCTTGAGTGCTATCAGTACATGGCAACATCCATTTGTGTTTCTAACTTCATATTCCTGGGTAAGGGTATGTTGCAACCAATCATGTAACACTAGCAACTTTCACAGTGTATAACAGCAATATTTCAAATATGGCCCTGTATTCCAGCCTCTGTCCTCCACCTATATATCAGGTTTTCTCCATATGTCATGCAGTAAGAGGTTGTTAAGTAGTAGCCTATCATTATTTAGTGCTGGCATTCCTGCTATCATTCCAGTGATGTGGACTCCCACACAACTTCTGGGGTAGGGTCCATATATATGAGGTTACAGATGGACAAAACATGTGTGACCTTGTACAGTCCAGAGGTCAGTGTATGTAAAACACTGTTATATGCCCTTGTAAGTCATTTTATAAGGGAGGGGCATGCTCCTTTTTTAACCGAGGCTGTTACAACATGTGAGGGATATCAGTAGTAAGAAACATGAAGGTATATGGCTATAGATTTTCATACATTTCACCATGGGAATGGTGGTAGGCTAGAGCTTACTGTCTTACAGACAGTTCTGTTTGTCAGTGTGATAATGATGTTTTAGGTTAAGCATTGTTATGTAAAAGATACATTTTCATTGTGACAACTTAATTCTTTCCCCCGAGGGGTTGAGTACAGAGTGTCATTGAAGGGTGCTGAACTACATCTGTAATTAATAAGTATTGATTCGTTCTTATCTTCAAGGCAAGTTTTTTTGTTGTACTACTTAAAGGCCTTAGCCAGGACAGCAACATATATTATGTTTTCAGATTACTCTATTAAATGTTTTGTTTGCGAGTTTCATTACTCAGTTATTATGTATTTCAAACACTTAACTGCTATACAAAATGGCATATACAACTGAAACAGACTGAAATAGTACACAAATAAACATTTCTATGTATGTAAACTTGTGCTGGTGTCACATCCTATAACTCATCTGTGGGTATATGTTTCGTGCAATAATTGTCTCTTGTATGAAAGAATCAAACACTGGCCATTTTAAAAATTGGCAACTGTAGGAATTCTGGTTGTTCAATATGCTGTGCACCCTCTAAATATATATATATATATATATATATATATATATATATATATATATATATATATATATATATATATATATATCTTCTTATACATATCTATAAGTAGCAATATATGCATATGTGTATATACATATATATTATGTATATATATATATATATATATATATATATATATATATATACATATATATATCTTCTTATACATATCTATAAGTAGTTATATATGTATATGTGTATATACATATATATTATATATATGTATATATATATATATATATATATATATATATATATATATATATATATATATATATATATATACATATGTATATCTATATCTATATATATATATAGATATGGGTTTGCATGGTGCTAAGTGACGCTTACGTGAGCTTAGCTTATGCCTGCTTATGGCTGCTTATGGCCGGTTAAATCGCACTAATTTTAAGTAAAGAAAATAAAAAATGGGAGATAGGAAAGTGGTGAAATTGGGGCAAGCAGGGGGACAAACAAGAGTAGAATCAGGTAGGAATGTGCAGGCAGGGTGTAGGAAAGGACCACAGCTGTGCAATTCATTGGCAGCAACTGCTGCTTTCAATGTGGGCAATTTAAAATTTGGAGCCTCACACCCTACAGGGAGGTGTGTGGGCATCATACAATATGGATGATTGGTATGGCTAAATTGTGTGATGGGTAAACATCTCTGGGCGAAATGCAGAGCTGTGCATGGGATGCAATTTTATTTGTGAGACAGATGCCTTTTTTTTTTTTTTTCTTTTTTTTTTTTTAAGGAGAGAGTGGGATGTTAAAGAAGGATTATAGGTAAGTGTGGTGAGGGAGGTTTGGAAGGAGAGGTTGCATTTGCAGACACACAAGACAGACAAGACAGCAGACAGGGATGGTGTATGACACCTGGGGGGTAAACACCTTGACAGGGAGGGTGGTTTGGAATCCGAGGATCCTGAGCCCCCCAGATGGTACTAGTGGCACTAATGTCCCCACCTGGTAGCAGTCACCACTACTCCTTCACAGCCCCAAACGTGGCTGTGCTGAAGGCTGGGCAGGAGGGGCCATCTGCCCCTTGAGGTGTGCCAGCCTGCCCTCCTCCTGGCGCAGGCAGTCATCCAACTGTGTCTGGATGACACTGCACAACATGCCACAGACCTCATCCCAGGTAACAACATCCTCACAGCGCCCACTTGTAGGAGGGGGTGAGCCCCATCCCCTGCAGCAGTTCTACCCAAGGGTGGTGCAGGAATAGCATATGAGGGAAGTCTGGGTTGGGTCCCAGACATGCTGGGATTCAGTGCCTCGGCCAGGTGGGGTGGAAGAGGTGGATCCAATGAATAGTGATTAGTCATGCACAACACATTGCAACATTAGTCAAAACAGCATGCATGGATATTCCCATTTACTCAACACAGTGCAAGTATAACAGTGCCATGGCAAACAGAACCCATGCATATATAGAATGGCATTCAGGGATGCAACAGCATGCCAGTTATAGGTATGTCAGGCAGGCAATAAAATGATTATTCATCAGGGAATATTAGTATGCACACAGTTTAAACAATGATAAACCAAATGGAACAACAGTCTCAACAGCAGAGGTTTGTTTAGGAACATACCCATGTTGGTTTCAGTGTGATGGTTGGATCAGTTGAGTGGTGGGGGAAGGGAACAGATTCAATTGACAATTGCTATCAAATATATTTGTCAGCACACTACCATTCACTACTATACATTCTGAACACACTTACACTCTACCTGAGCCATGGGGCTGCTACAGCACACCAACAGCTATAGATGTCAACAGAGCAATTGTACCCTTATTTTAGATATACACATCACACCTGTTTCTATTCCAATTTCTTTACCTGTGGGCACTGTGCAGATGAACTGTGTGCACACTACATTGCTATTTCTACACATATTTCAGATTCACATATTAGTTGCAGGCTCTGAAGTATGTGTTGTACCTGTGCAGGTTTCTTGGTGACTGGGGAAACTATCTCTGACAGCGTGACACCTGAGGGGCTTGTCTGGGCCAGACTGCAGAGTGTGGATGTCTAGCTTGCATCTATTTGAAGGACTGGGGCTGATCAACATAGCAATTGTACACCTTTCATAGTTATACACATTGTACTAGTATTTCTATTCAGATTTCTTTACCTGTGTGCCCTGTATGGAACATGTTATGTGTTGCAGTACATTACTTTTTCTATTCAGACTGCAGTTTACAACTGTAGAACCAGACTGAGATGTTTGTGGTGGTCCCTAGATTCGAACTGTGGTGTGTGTGCAAAATTGAAATATAGGCCTAGTCCTTATCAGACTGAGCTACTGGGGAGGTGTTGTGTGTTGCTTGTGACATTTCTATCTAGTATATATTTGTGTGCACAGTACTTTTATTATGACATGTTGCATTATTTGTTTCCCATTTTCAGTACAAATTATGCATACACAACAGACATTGGTGTCACTGTTTGTGAAACATGTGCACAGTAGCTGGATTGCACATTTGACAGTTTTACAACTACATACTGCAATTTAGATTCCTGAGTACACAGTGTAGATTTTAAGTCTGCACCTGTTAGCCTTATACATTTTTCAGTGCATTCACAGCTACATACAGCTGAAATTGAAAGGTTAACACAAGACAATGCCAGCAGACAAATAAGTAAAACATATTCTGATGGCAATATGTACTGTTGCTTTTTTTCAGTTATTTGACATGCCCATTCTAAAGTATGCAGACAAGCAGTGCTAACTCAGTTCACCTCAATTAATGCATTCTGCAGGACATACACATTATATTTTTCAGGTACAAGTGAGATGACACACACCAGTGTTTGGGATCACGTTTATTAGTTTTGACATACATATCTGTGTACAACTCAGAAATCCACAATTACTATTCCTGCATGATCTACACAAGGGAATGCTTTTCATTTCTAACTGTTACAGTAGCCCTGACATGACACTTTCTTGGCAGGTTCACTCAGACACACTCATACATATTCTAATATTCCTCTCCTGCATATTGTACCTTGTTTGCTGCTGACATCTGTATTACACAGCAACTGGGAATACTCCATTGTAACACTGGCAGCCTGACACAGGCATTTATTCCTGACTTTTACAGCACAATTATATATACAGGCAGTAGTACCATTACTATAATTTTAATTTCTTACTGCTAATAGTAGGGGGTATTCTGTACTCACCATACTGCCAATGCAGCTGGGCCAGTCGCTGGTCATGAGCCTCAACATTCTGTGACCTCTTCGCAGCAGCTGTATGGGGAGACATCACACATTAATCACACCTGCACAGTCACAAGTTGAACTTTTTCCATGCTTAGTTAGAGATACATAAGACTGCATACTTACAGACAGGTAGGACATCCTGTGCTTCAGCTTCTTGAATCCAATGGTCCAACAGTGCACCTCTCCTCTGCTTCAGGTCATTATGTTGGTGACATACCTGCTCACCAGTCCAGGTATTCCAGTGGCACTGGCGAGATCACGTGCAAGCTGGTCCCATGCCTCCACTTGGTACTCTGAGCCCTAGTACTAGCCCTGCAGCAGCCTGCCATCATTTTTTTTACTAGGAGCCCAGCTATGACCCTGGACTCCTGGATGCCCCGATGTTGCACTCAGAAGCAAACACCTTCACCATTACCAGATATTTCGGTCCTGCTGTTTGCAATCCCAAATGGTTATGGATGTATTCCTGCCTGTGCGGTTTAAATAGGGCAGTTTTCCCACACTTTTTTTTGATTGGCCGGTATTAATATGCTGAACTATGCTTAGTTCCATGCAAACCTGCATAGCAATGCTTAAACCATGTAAGCAAAGCTGAAAGCCAGTAAGCAATGCTTACACTAGCAAAGCATTGCTTAAATCTAATTTTTTTCATTAATTTTATAAATTATTTTTTACATATTTCCACCTCTACTGTGCTATACGTGAGCTGTTTGATTGACAACTATCATTCAAATACCTTAAAATTTATTAAAGAATTTGGTAGAGGAGGGATTTGAACCAAGCATGTTCTACATGCTAAACCATGACAGCACCACTACACTACAGCAATTCAATGATATTTTCTATTACAGTAGCACTTGTCTATCATTTTCAGGATTTCAGCCAGGGTAAGTGTAGCGTGCCATACAAAAAAGCTGCGCACCGCTAAATTTAGGATTTATTTGATGAAAAAAAATAATTTTTTTTACATTTTTATTGCTTTCCTCTTGCTCTACCGTGTCCATGCATGTAGGGCAAGAGTGCATACATTTGGGGTGTGCACTTGAAGGCTACTGCCTTCTAAGTGTTTGTGCTTTTTTTTTCAGTGTCTGCGGACACTTAAATGTTAGCTATTTACATTTCAGTGTCTGCGGACACTCGTTTACTATATAATATTAGAGCCAGGCTCTAATATTATATAGCTTGACACTCATCTGTGTCACAAAGTGCTGTACGGCACTTTTTGAGGGAAGGAGGTGTGTTACATGTGTAGGCACTGCTGACAAATGCCCCCTGCACTCGCTCCTGGTTCATATCCATTTAGATTAAATAGCAGCACACCTTCATGCATATGCAAGGTGCCCTGCTATTCTAAATGGACACAAACTACTCCATGCAAGAATAGTCTTATTCTTGCACGGAGTTTCATGAATCCTGGGGAGTGTTTCCTGTCACAGTAGTTTAAATCACTTCAAAGCCATGACATCACATCCTACTGCTCTTAAAGTGCAACAGTACATCTAATGTAAATCTTATGTACTAGCTTGTTTCAACCTTATAAGTATACATTTGACAATAAATTTCATAAATCATAAAGTTAAAAATTGAAAAATACAAAATTGACATACAATAAGATACATATATATGACTCAAAGTTCAAGCTATTTACAACATTAAAACTAATCAAAGTACCTATGTTTATAAAACCTTCAAAACAAGTTCTTCTAACATACTCTTATACAAGCATTTCCATAAATCTGATGAAGTTCGTAATACATTAAGCTTGGGACGAAAGCGCTTATTTGTTTTACTAATAAAAACAGTTGTGTGATCTGGTACTGCATTTTTTATTTTTTGAACATAATATCTGCATCTTATTACACTCAGAGAAAAGCTTTCAGCTCTGATTTAAATATAATGTGTACAGAGGCCATTGCTGTCTGCATGTTCTCAATTATACAATAGTGAGCATTGCATTTTGATTTTGTTTCCTCTGAATTTGCCAAAGAAGAAAGGTAAATGATGGACATTATTGTGGAAAATGCATGCATGAGAATATGTGGTTGGTTCAGTGGTGTTGATTGATGGAGCCCTGACTACAATCAAGATGAGCCAAGGTCCAGTAGTGACTCAGGAACTGGAAGACTCAGGTGTATCAGAGTGGGAATGGATGGTTTACACCAGCTCACCTATCCTTTAGGGAGTGAATGATGGTTTCTGAAGTGGGCTTGACTATCCCATGGCAGCAATACTAGCCCTTGTACACATATATATGGGAGCATGCACAAAAAAGGGAAGAGTGTAGGAGGCCCCTGCAGTGACGAGCATGCTCACATCAAACACCAGGGGGTTGGGTTAGGTCCATACGAAATTACTCCATTCTTCTCCTAGAATGAACTTTTACTAAATGATTTAATATGCATTAAAAATGAAGTTTTGTAATATTGATAAGTTATAGTGACTATTAGCTGTTATATTTATACACATATTTGAAAAGAGTTTATTGTATAATGAAATTTATTAATTAATTATATTTGGAGTGTTTAGTTTATATTTTGTAACTAATATTTATAAAATTTGTAAATTAAGAGAAAAAGGAAAAAAGAAAAAGAGAAAAAATATGTTTGCAAACAGTTCAACAGAAATGTTTCTTTCCTTGAAATACATTTCAGTGGTGAAAGAGTTAAAATGTTTGACACAATGATGTTTAATTGATTGATTGATGTTTAATTAATTAATTAAAGCATATATAAAAGAACACTGAAAATGCAAAAGTATGTCCCATTGAAGGCGAATAGCTGAGGTACCAGGACGGAAAGAATAAAGATGGATATCAACTACTACTGTGTCTTCCTTTGAATTTGCTGGTGTTTTTGCAGTTTCGAAGTATCTAAAGCTTGTCTTTCAGTAGTGTATTGGTTTTGAAGATGTCTGTTTCAGAGGAAGCACAGAGTGGTGAGAATTTTTCTTTTGCTGATATATTGAAAGAAAGAGAGAGAAAATATGCTGCTTCAGATTTGTGGACTGGGGGCAGCAGTGAATCTTGTTCTGAAGAATTTGTGCATCTTGAACGTATTATGGCAAAAGAAATGACTGTTTTCTATGACTCCAAATTACTTGAGAAATATGTGATGTTGAATGTAACACCTAGAGGTCTGCGCATAGATAAATTGCCTGCAGGAGGTTTTAAGGAAGATGAAAATGATTTGCTGATTGAGTGGAGACAAGCTGCTCAAGACTGTTGCCTGAGCTGGTTGAAAATCTTGATTAAAAAGAATCAAAGAACTATGGACAGTTTACATAGTAAAATCATTGAGTTACAATAAGAGGTAAAAAACAAGGTGTCCACTGTTGTGTTTCAATCAAAATTCAAAGAAATAAATGAAAAGTTAAAGAAAGTTGAAAATGAAGTGATGGCCAGGAAGAAATCCAAATTAAACAGGGATGTTAGTGACTATGAAAAAAATGAAATCTACAATTGGCCCAGAAGAGGGCGCCGTTTCAAAAGGAACTTTAAAAGATACAGAGGAGGAAATGATGAAATATCTTCCTGTTCTTCCGTAGAGACTGGTGGTAGTCGAAAGAGTGTGTCCTTTGAGGACATTGTGGCTGAGGATGTGGAAATGAATGAAGAGAACCGAAGGGTAATTCAGAACTCTCGAAACAAGTCATACAATGTGCAGACGAGATCAACCAGAAAACAACAGGGTAAGACAAGTCATTTGCAAGCCAGCAATCAGTCAAAAAACTGACTTTAAACTTCCCGTATGTTCAGCGTGCCTTGTTAACAAGTGCACCAGCTAATGTTAAATTTCATGATGAAAAAATGCTTTATTTTGTTAAAAATGTTAAAAAAAGTAAAAAAAGTGATAAAAAAAGTATTGAAAAAAACTTTAAAAAGGGTAGTACATATGTGTATGAGCATTCTGGGTATTTAGAGGATAGCATGTTAGAAAACACTGGCGCATCTAAATTTGATGCGCAAATATGCAAAACTCTCAAAACGTCAAATGTATTAGATACTGCTTCTAAACATACTGCTAGCATAAGTGATCATTCCCCGTTTATTGGTAATGTGTATGGGAAGGCTAAACAACCAACTGAATGTTTAGACAGTCATGTTGAATCAGGATATGTTGATGTTTTATCTTCCACTGAGTGTGGGAGTGTCGAGCAGTTAATTTTGGTGGATAATGAATGTTTAGACAGCAGTGGTAGCATTACTAACATTTATGGTTCTTTGGACCGAGTGGTGAAACCAATTTATGAAGGTTTATTATCTGAGTCAGTTAATGTTCTCCCGGAACAGGCGTTGAATGTGGAGGATGCAAACCGTTTAGATAGTCATGATAATAACACGAGTTTAGGACAAGCAGCAATTTTTGTAAATGATGGCTTTAATAGAATTAAGCAATTTGGTACAAATACATCTGATTTGAAAGTGTTAATAGTAAAGGGAGTTCAGAGCAACAAGTTGTTCTGGCAATTGACTGTTTAGGTTAATGTTTCTCCAGATTCTCTTTTCCCAGTGAATGGGAATATTGAGCTGTTAGATGTTGCGGACATTGAATGCTTTAACTGTTTGGTTAGTTTACGACACAATAATGCTTTTTCGGCCATTCAAACTGCTGATAGTTCTGATTTTTTGGGTTTAGTGTTAAAATCATGTCATGAAAGCGTACTGTCTGGTTCAGCGGGTGTTTTTGTAGAACAGATGCCTAATGTGGAAGGTGTGAATCATTTTGCCAGTGATGACTTTAGGAATGACTTAGGACAGACAGTCAATTTGGAGAATAATGATTCTAGTAAAAATGTGCAGCATGATGTAAATAACAGGGATGTAATTATATGTGATTACACTGGTAATATTGAAAATGTTTATAGTAACATTACACATATTCAGTCTCAACCTTTTTGTGAGTGTTATGGGGACAGTAGTGTGAATGAAAAAGTTACCAGTGATATCTATCAGGATAATACTGAATTAGTAACATCCCAGGATTTTAACATATCTTATGAGCCCACTGATACTATTGGAAGTTGTGAAGATGAGAACGAAATGGAATTTAGTGTTGGCACTACTGCCATTAATGGTTTGAATGTGATTAATCTCTCTGATCTTTCCCTGTCTGAAGAAATGTTGAGTGTTTTCTCAAAGGGAACAAAATTTGTACCTACCAGGATACCATCCATTTCAGATATTATTTTTGATGTGAAAGCCTTTATTCGAAAATTAAATTTAAAGGTCTATTTTCATGAAAAGGAAAAAAGTAAAAATAAGGAAAATAATGATGTCTTTGATGAAACTCTCTTAAATTTAAGTATATATGATTATGAAGGTATGGAATTGGATGTAATTGGGGATGAAAATGAGAATGAAAACATTCATGAGCCTCTTATGGAATCTAACATGGAAGGGGTTTTTGGAGGTGGATATGGTCACTTAGAAGTTCCCCACTTTTCAGGTGACAGTAATTTTATGCCTCCTAAGAAATCTTTGGCAATAAATGCCTTTGAACATGTTATTATGGCCAAGCTTTTTGTATACGAAAAAAGACATTTAATTTAATTAAAAATGAATGGTTGGCTCTTAAAACATTTAGGATGGAATTGGATAAAGTAACTGTCAAACCGATTATGAACAATGATAAATATGAGAATATAGTTAATAATTTACTAGTGGATGACACTTATCAAAAGTTTGATTCTTATTCTTGTGAACTTAATGAGTTATTGGAGCGAGGTGAAAGATTGGGATTTTTCACTAGTAAGGATGTAAAAAGTTTAACCATGAAGGAACCTAACATGTATATAATTCCTAAGATTCATAAAAATGTTACCAATCCTCCAGGTAGACCTATTATTTCGGGGATTGGGTCTTTTGTTGAGAGAGTCAATATTTTCCTGGACCATCACTTAAAGAAATTTTTGCCAAAGGTTCAATCTCATGTCAAGAATACACAGGATGTATGTGTGGCTTTAAAAGGACTTAAATGGGAAGAGAATTATTATTGGGCTAGTGTTGACGTTGTATCACTTTACACCAACATTAAAACTAGGTGGGGCCTGGAAGCAGTGTACAAAATGATGGGGGAAGGACCATATACTAGATTTATGTTAAGTTTGCTTGAGTTTAGTTTAACACATAATTATTTTTTGTGGAAAAAGGAATATTTTTTGCAGACAAAAGGAACAGCCATGGGTGCAGCCCTAGTTATGCTGTGATCTATATGGAAGAATTAATTTATGTTTCAAAACACATTTTTGTTAATAATGTTGTTTTTAAACATTGATGATTTGATTTTTGTGTGTAAAGGATATGACTCTTTTGATGAATTTATGGTGAGTTTAAACAATAATCACCATGGTTTAAAGTTTGTGGCACATATTTCTGAATTTCAAATTCCTTTTCTTGATGTAGAATTTTATGTGGGGGTAAATGGTTTGGTTGAGCATAAAACCTATAGGAAACCCACTTCAGTGAATAATTTTCTACATGCTAGCAGCATGCACCCAGCACATTTGATTAAGGCTATACCGGAAGGAGAATTTAAAAGGAATTTAAGAAATACTTCAGATAAAAATCTCTGGGAAGAGGTGTGTGATGAAATTTTGGATAGATTACATTCTCGTGGATATGAGCATGATAGGCTTGAATCCATAAAACAAAGATTGTGTAAAAATAGATTATTTGGGACACGAGGGCATAAATATGCATTTGAGTCTGAAAATGCATTAGATCTAAACAAGCTGTTTTTTGTATCCAAGTACTCTGATTTTTCATGTATTATGGAAAAAGTTATTAGGGATCTGTGGCCGGTCGTATGTGAAGATCCTGTAATAGGTCACCTTTTTCCCAAACATATTACCTTTTCTTATAAAAGGTATCCGAATTTGAAAGAGATTTTAAATAGAAAAGTTGAAGTTAGAAGAGATGGTATGGTTGGGATGTATAAATGTGGGAAATGTTCCGTCTGTAACAAAACTAAAAACATGCACGGGTTGAAGATTAATGGAAATATGTACACTGCTTTCGAAAGGTTTGATTGTAGGTCAACAGGTGTTATTTACATTTTAGGTTGTGATTGTGTTCCAGCTAAGTGGTATATTGGGCAAACCACTAGACAAGTTAAGATTCGTATTTTGGAACATTTGGGCGACATAAGGAGGGGCAACTTAGAGAGCCCTGTAGCTGCACATTTTTGTAGTACACATAGTGGTGAGAATGATAGCTTTAAGTTCAGTGTATTAGCCAGGCCTCATTTTAATAGAGGAAATTATAAAGCAGCTCTAAGTAAGTTAGAACAGAGGATGACCATTGAGTACCACACTTTATTCCCTAAGGGAATGAATCTGGAAATGTAATGGGTATAAATAAAATTTAACTTTTACTAAATGATTTAATATGCATTAAAAATGAAGTTTTGTAATATTGATAAGTTATAGTGACTAATAAGCTGTCATATTTATACACATATTTGAAAAGAATTTATTGTATAATGAAATTTATTAATTAATTATATTTGGAGTGTTTAGTTTATATTTTGTAACTAATATTAATATTTATAAAATTTGTAAATTAAGAGAAAAAAGGAAAAAAGAAAAAGTGAAAAAACATGTTTGTAAATAGTTTAACAGAAATGTTTCTTTCCTTGAAATATATTTCAGTGGTGAAAGAGTTAAAATGTTTGATACAATGATGTTTAATTGATTGATTGATGTTTAATTAATTAATTAAAGCATATATAAAAGAACACTGAAAATGCAAAAGTATGTCCCATTGAAGGCGAATAGCTGAGGTACCAGGACGGAAAGAATAAAGATGGATATCAACTACTACTGTGTCTTCCTTTGAATTTGCTGGTGTTTTTGCAGTTTCGAAGTATCTAAAGCTTGTCTTTCAGTAGTGTATTGTTTTTTCTCCTAGAATGATGCAGGCTGCTGATGGTGGTAGATAATCCTGTGTAGCTCTGAATCTGGGGACATTCAAGTACAGTTGCCATAGGGTCCTAGTCTTGGGGAGATAAACCAGACTAACCTGGGACAGGGGGAACAGGATGCAACACAAAATACCCCCATAGCTGCATGAATGATGACCTTGATGTGGGCAAATGAATAGGCTTGAGTTTGATTGAAATTGCAGGCACAGGAAAGAAAGGGACATAAAAAAGAAAATCCAAGTAATCAGGGAGTGAGTCCTAACATAAACGATAACTTTGGAGATATACCCATTCATGATTGTTCAAATCACAATCCTGGAAATCCAAGGCAGAATGTTTTCAGTGGTTTGGAGGGTTTAAAGTGCATGTTTGAGCCATAATGTCATTTTCTTACTTCACAATACACCTTAGCAAATACATATACATGTTTGTCTTCATTAATAGCCCTGTGCATTTTACTTATTTTTTTCACTCTGTTCCATTCCACAATGACACCAAGATGAGCTGTTTATTTGGTTAACTTTCCTTGATCTGGATCACTCACATGAGGCTGTGAAGAATAGTAATGAAGTCAGTGGGCTGTAAAGCTTCACATCTGAGTTTGAATCCTATCACTTCCAAGCTACACTTTTTTTTTACCTTGAGTATATATCATTTAACTTTCTAAGTCCATGATTTTTGTTAGCCAGTACTATAACCTAACTGCCAAAATAAAAGATCCCAACATGTTTTGACCTTCAACATACTTTCTTTGCATTTGGGCTCCTGCCAAAAATTTCCACACTTAATATGCTTTATGCATATGTCTGAAAATGCAGAAAGTGCTGATAAAATGTTTTGATGCCAAGAAAAAGTATTAATTTACTATGGGTCTGTGTATAAAAATACCAAGAATAAACTATATGAAATAGAAGAAAAAGTCAACAAAAAAGAAGCAGCCTGCTTTAATTTGCATTTGACCCTTTCCTATTTGGCATAGAAAAGTCCCAGGGGGTGCTTTAATCTCCAACATTAAATATGAAGAAAAGATAAAGCAATGCCTAACAAGCAAACACAAGCAGCCAAGGATTTAAATAAGCACATGCAAGTATATATGGGTTTACATTTCTGTATGATTTCTTTTAAAAATTAAAGGCCCCGACATTATCAAAAAAGAGCAAATTATTCTAAGCACATAAGTATTCTTGTTTCTGACTTTATAGCAATAAACAAAAATTTATAAAATTAAAACTAAAAACTTGAAAGCATCCTAGAATGCAATAATGTTCCTGAAGACTTTATTCTTTGAAATATTGTTTATGGGTGGAAATAGATATGTATTCATTATTTTGTAATGTTCATTATTCCACTTTTACCCATATCTGATGGAGCCAGGCTAAAATATGCTTCACTTATTTCTAATACTTTTACTTCCTGTAAATGCATAAGTCATAGCACGTTTACCAGCAGTGGTATAACACGTCTGTAAGCTTAAAGAGTAAATAAAACCAGCGTACAAGAAATGGGTTAGGTCAATAAAATGCCAACTAGTGCTACAGAGTAAGTTAGAAAGGAGGCAGCACAGCGGTCTCTGTCTCAGAGTTCCAATGACTGCCATTCAGTCTTGAAACACAAACAACATTTGGTGATACAAAGAAAGGAACATATCGACCTAGTAATACTTGTACAATCTAGTGACATGGAAAAGTGCATATGAAAAGGAGAAAATTATGTTAATTATATTACCAGTTGGCATACAGAGCTTAGGTACATTAACTAAATGTGGGCATGACAGCCCCCTCCCCCCAAAAAAGAGACATGACTCCAACAAACAGCAGCTAATCCATTTGCACAGACTGCTTTGAGAAGGGAGGATGCAGTACTGTTACTTCAGATACAAGTTAATGGAACATTCCAGGATGTTCATAGGTTCATAAGCCAGTTGTCCCATGTGAGAGTCAAACCCTGCACCATGTGCCTATAAGGTGAACACTTTAACCAGTACACCATCCTCCAAGGTGTGGTAAGTCCAGTATAATATAGTAACTCAGAAATAGCAGCAGAGAGACAGAAACACAGAGAAATTATAGAAGCCGAGTGTTGCTATATATGGTAAATGACAGCATACTGGGTACTTTTAGTGAAATAAGGCATCACAATAGGTATTCTGAGTTCTACAGTAGGAATAACTGCACTACTAAGAAATATACATGCATAGTTATATGCAGAACAATGTTTATGCAGGTCTAGTCTAAATACATAACAGAATTTGATAGGTTAATAAGTAGTGGAATACCTGCGGTGGTGGTGCTGCGGTAGCATTGTCGCCTCACAATTAGACGTTGCACGTTCAATTCTCAGTTAGAGCATTTTCTGTGTGTTGACATGCGTGAATGGGCATTCCTTCGTTGAAGGTTGTGTGTTAGGCCCGGCAAGCCAGCACGTAAAAATCTACTGCCAATCATTAGCGGACCGGAGTTCCGCTGTGGCGACCCCTAACCTGGAAAAGCCGAAAGACAGAAGAATAAGTAGTGGAATAGAACAGATGATGTTTTAGCATAATGCAGAGGTTACTCTCCTAGCCAAGATGCATCAGATACACATTGTTTCTGAGCCCTGCCACATCTATATGGCGGCTGCAAATAATAGTAAGGGAAAAGAAAGGTGATATACATTTAAAAAATAAATACCATGAAGTATTCTGTGCTATATCAGTACTTACCGACATTTCATAGACCAGTCTGTCAGCCTAGTAAAATTATGTACTAAAGGCAAGTGGCATATTCCTGACATTTAAAATGATACACAAGGAACAGACAAGGTTCAGAGATACAAAAAGGCAGGATGACAGAGGTCATGAATATGATGATACAGTGATGACGATGAAGTGCTAAGTAACTTCCAAAAACGTGATCAGAGAAATTTCAGATTTAATCAGGAACATAAAGAAGTGGCTTGACAAAATGGCAAAGGATGAGCTATGTGAGCAGAAGAAAATAAAAGTCAAGATATTTATGCTAAATTTTTAAATAATTGTTTAGGATGATATTTGGAAAAAAAATGTTTTACATCTAAAGAAAGTTTACCACCTTTTTGCAATAGTAGAAGTGTTACATTTAGAGGATGAGGAGGCTGAAGATGGGTGGTGTGGGTACAGTGCAGGAGCTCTGCTCTCAGAAGACCACTTAAGGCCAAATGGTCTTTTTGACTTGAACACTTGAAATAATCAACTTAATGATAAACAGATGAATACATTGATCCTTTTTCCAGTCATGCTTACATATTTAACCAAACAATTTATATTTTATTGACAAAATCAGTACTTGCATTCATTTATCCTTTGTTGAGCAAGTTAGTCCCACTAGGTTAGTGACCTCTTTTCAGGGGGCACCCAAGTGATATTTATACTATTAAGTAAAATTTGGCCAGGGTATCAGGGAACTTCCCCGACTTTATTCAGTAGCTGCTATGAAATCTTTTTCATCCACCTGAGATACCACCAACTCAAGTAGGTGTGACTTTGGTTTAAAGTCTCATTCAATGGGTGGCACACTCAGGAGTGTAGCACCTCAACAATCAATCTACTTAGGGTAGGAATAGAACCTACAGCCTTCTGCAAAAAAGAAACTGTGCTACCTTTTGCAACACCAACACTGATGAATAGAACTTGAAACTTATAGGGATGAAAAGCAAGGCCTCTACAGTAAAGATCATTCATGTGGACATGCAAAATGGAAAAATTGACACAGCTAATTACCATATAAGCTAATAACCACTGTAGCTTTAATTCCTATGGTATGGGTAGAGAAGTTTACAAGAACAAAAGTTCGAAAAACTCTTCTATTTCAAAACTGCATGTTGCCAAATTAAGATTTTTTTTGTTACTTCATCAGTAGCATTATCAGACATTATAAACATACCAAGTACATCCAAAAAGGAATAGATCCTGTATGAGGGTTATTCATACATTGTCTCTATCGTTGCTACATGATACCATACACTATCATTGCTATGTGATACCATAGAAGATCACTGCTACATGATACCATACACTACCATTGCTATGTGATACCATACACTATCATTGCTATGATACCATACACTATAATTGCTACATGATACCATACACTATCACTGCTACATGACACCATACACTATCATTGCAACATGATACCATACACTATCATTGATACATGATGCCATACACTATGCCATACACTATCATTGCTACATGATACCATACACTATCATTGCTATGTGATACCATACACTATCATTGCTACTTGATATCATACACTATCACTGCTATGTGATACCATACACTATCAATGTTATGTGATACCATACACTATCATTGCTACATGATGCCATACACTATCATTGCTACACTATACCATACGCTATCATTGCTACTTGATACCAAACACTATCATTGCTACATGTTGCCATAAACTATCATTGTTGCATGATGCCATACACTATCATTGTTACACTATACCATACACTATCATTGCTACACAATACCAAACACTATCATTGCTATGTGATACCATACACTGTCATTGCTACATGATGCCATACACTATCATTGTTACATGATGCCATACACTATTATTGCTACATGTTGCCACACACTATCATTGATACACTATACCCTGCACTTTCATTGCTACATGATACCATACACTATCATTGCTACATAATGCCATTCACTATCATTGCTACACTATACCATACACTATCATTGCTACATGATACCAAACACTATCATTGCTATGTGATACCATACACTGTCACTGCTACATGATGCCATACACTATCATTGTTACATGATGCCATACACTATTATTGCTACTTGATACCATACACTACCATTGCTACATGTTGCCATACACTATCATTGATACACTATACCCTGCACTTTCATTGCTACATGATACCATACACTATCATTGCTACATAATGCCATTCACTATCATTGCTACACTATACCATACACTATCATTGCTACATGATACCAAACACTATCATTGCTATGTGATACCATACACTGTCACTGCTACATGATGCCATACATTATCATTGCTACATGATGCCATACACTATCATTGCTACATGATACCATACACTATCATTGCTACATAATGCCATATGCTATTATTGCTACGCTATACCATACACTATCATTGCTACATGCTACCAAACACTATCATTGCTATGTGATACCATACACTGTCATTGCTACATGATGCCATACACTATCATTGCTACATGATACCATACACTATTATTGCTACATAATGCCATACACTATCATTGCTGCACTATACCATACACTATCATTGCTACATGATGCCATACACTATCATTGCTACATGATACCATACACTATCATTGCTACATAATGCCATCCACTATCATTGCTACACTATACCATACACTATCATTGCTACATGATACCAAACACTATCATTGCTATGTGATACCATGCACTATCATTGCTACATGTTGCCATACACTATCATTGCTACATGATACCATGCACTTTCATTACTACATGATGCCATACATTATCATTGCCACATGATACCACACACTGTCTTTGCTACATGATGCTATACGCTATCATTGCTCATTATACCAAATACCAGCTCCTTAATCTTGGATTTAGTTTTCAGTTGTAGTGCAAACTGTGATGCCTAGTTCATGCCTTTTTGTGTGTGAATCATTTTACAAGAAGTAGCCAGAGTTGTTAGAGAAAGTGCCTGACAGAGGTGCACTTAGGAGCATTGTGCTAATCAAATACATCTTTAAGCTATGATGTTTTGATATTTCCTTATTAGTAGTCCATATATTTAATCACAGAGTTTTCTCTCTTGTGTTTTACTTTTTTTTCCACATAATTCAAAAGTAACTGATTTGACACTAATGCTCAGAGGTGAGAGTGACCACTGATTCTGCAAATTGTCAGCTTGTACTCATAATATACATTTTCTAAAACATTTAAAATCATATTCTAAAAACAGAAAAAGTAACTTCAGTTAATACATACCAATGGTTTGCTTTCCCAGGAATGGTGTAGTTTTAGTGAAGTCTTCAGTAAGATCATTGCATTATTCACCCTTATGTATAATATTTATAACAGCATGTGTGCTGATAAGCCCTTCTTATTCACATATGTTCACTTGCTAAGCAATAAATTAGAGTCCTTATATATGAGCCAGGGTGTTCCCAAATGACTCTCTATTATCTACCTATTTGATACTTGCCTGTAAATATTGAGGTGTTGCTAACACATTCTCATTCACTTAACTCTAGAATATCATAGTGGTCAGATTTTGGGTATCTGCCTTTATCCATTAGTTTATTCTCGTGAGATCTGTCTTCTCTAATCCAAGATGCAGATGATTTTCTTTATCTTCATATGTGACCGTAACCCTGTTACCATCAGCAGCAAACCCAGTGACTGCATTATATTTTTTACAATTTTGTGATAAAAGACCTGTGATCTTCTGTATTTTTCAAACAAATTTGCACAAAATTGCCTACATTATTTTGTATTTTTTACTATAAGCTTAAACTTGTAAAAAATATAGTTGTATTCCCTAGAAGCACAGAGAAAGCACTCTGGGTCCTTAAAACTTGATATATTATCAGTAACCCAGCCAAAAAGACTGAAATTCTGTGTTTTTCATTTGTGGGATTCCATTTTATCTAATCTTGTTCTTCATTACCTAACATGATTAAATAGTATGTAAAGATAAAACATGAAGGTAAAAGCAGTTGTAGCATAAGTAGGCAAATTTTGCCAGAAGCTAAAATGGTATCTCAAGTTTTCCTGTCTCTGCACCTGAAGTGTGATATATCGCTATTTACCCACTCATCATCTGTTAATACTGGCAAGCTACAAACTTTAAATAATCGCATATTCAGGTTTATGATCCATTGTCCTCCAATTGTAAGCATCAGTTCAAAATTCTTCATAGGATAAAGATCCTACCTGTCTCACATGTTCCTATTTCTTCCTATTATAGGTCTTTAATCCAATTATTATTGATACATTTTATTTATTCATTTGTTAAATGGGTAGACAAAGTGATCCATGAATTATTCCATCCTTGACCTAGGCCAAAGGAAAAAAATATTGAGTAAAACATAATATAAGGCAGACAGTGAAATAAACAAGATAAAACAAAAACAACCATTAATATGCAAAATACATGCTGAAAGGATGCACATGACACTTATTAATGGATTACTACAAAAGAACAGTTGCAGCAGTAAAAAAAGCATTTGACTCCCTGAGCTATATATACATGAAATAACTGTGAAAATAAACTGAAAAGTCTGCATTTGATTATTGGAAAACAAATGTTATTATAAAACATAAGAATGAGTGAGAAGCTATAAAATAATGATGAACGTATATAGTTAAGTGCTAATGCTAAGCCTGAATACAAAGGCAGCAAGACACTAAGCAGAGATGCTGTAGGACAGCATGTGTAATCATAATTCTAAAAAGACCTGCACAACTTTGGTCCAAATGTTTTATACACATAATTCTGCCCTGGTGATATACTGAACAGAGATGCAAAGAAAGACAGGGGCTGGTTAGAGCAAGAGAGAGAGAGAGAGTGAACTAGAGAGAGAGAAATCGAGAAAGAAGACAGAGAAAAGAGGAAGAGAATAAAAATAAGTAAGTCAAGTAAGAAAGCACAAGCAAAATTCAATCGCTGGTTTCCCCCTCCAATCCCACTTCTGATGGACTAACCCTGTCTATGGTAAGAAATGCTCTTCATTCCTTCCATAGGACAGTGCTCACAGGCCATAGATTCTCTGGGAATATTATCAAATGAGACAAGTCTAATCTTCAAGGTCCTAATTTCTGAAACAATTTCCATTGCCATCTGAGAAAAAATATCTAAATATGACAATTCCTTCCTAAGTACCATTCTAATATTTTACAATTGCTACCTATTGCTGCTTTTTTATGTAAAAACCACCAACAAACATAATGTTAACATTTTCTCATTTGCCTACAGTTTTCTGAAGTGTACAGTTTACCTGGCAGTGTGCATAATGAATAAAAACAGTCTATTTTTTGTCAAATATACTTATTTCTCTAAAAGTACAATATTTAGAGGTGTTTGGTATATCATATGCATTTTTATGTTTAAAGCTTTGGTGATAAATAACAACATGTAAATCATATGATATTCCAGCATTTTTGTCATATAACTGACATTCAGATTAAAACAAAATTTACATTTTATTTCCACTAAAGCCTTAGTTATAATCAAACACTATGAATGCATAAAATCTATCTAAAACCAACTCAACTATTTACAGGGCTCTACTACAAGAATCTGAGAACCATGCATTTGAAGATCACTGTCTCTTAGCCAGGGACTTGAGCATCTTGTATTTCACATGGGCTGCCACTCGCATTCATACTCAAATGTGAGTTTAGACAAGTTGCAGCAGCCCTGCAGGGAGAATGGAGCCACAGTGCCCTACTTAAACACATTATTCATGTTTGGGCAAGATAAGTGTGTCAGCCACAGGGTGGGAGTGGGAAAGGCTGGGGCATAGATTAGGGTTTCAGACAGTGACTGAGAAGTGAGCTTAAGTTTAGGGAATGGAAGGGAGAATTTTAGGGTTATAGAGTAAGAAGGGAGTTTAGGGTTATGGAGTAGTGGAGGAGATTTTGGATTAGTGAGAAGCATGGGAGTTTTAGGTGTATAGAGTTTGATGGGAGTTTAAGGTTAGGGTGCAATTGGGGGTTTAGTTTTTGGGAGGGTGATTTAAACTTTAGATTTATGGAGCAATTGGGGTTTTAGAGTTAGGAACAGGAATGGCTTTATAGTTTAAGTAGAAATGAGAGACTTTAGGGTCAAGAAGGTGGACCACAGCTTAACGGTTAGGGAAGAAGAACTTGATTTGGGAATTGGGTGGGAGTTTTAGGGTAAGAGTTATGGCTCTGGTAGGGTTATATAGTTAAGTAGGGTGTTGGGATAGTTAAGCAATTAAGTAAGATCAGGCTAATAAGATCTATGGTACTTGTCTTTTAAATCATGTGGTGGCAAGCAAATGGATCATGAGCTACTAATATGTGAGTACTTGTAGTAGACAATATTTACAGTATGTTAAAAGTGTGTCATGATATTTCAAAATGTTAAACTACTTATAACAATATAGCCCATATGATTAAAATCCCAAAAAAAACTAATGTCATCATAGAATATTATCCTTATTTTTCTACACTAATAAAAAATAATTGATGTCAGCATTTAAGGCTACTACAAGTCTGATTAAGTCCATATTAATAATGCTGATTTCACTTTCATAATCAATAATGGTTAAGCTCAAAACCTCAGAAAACAAACTAGAATGAATTTTACCTTATTCTTAGTTATTGTCTTTCTGGCAACTGTTGAGATATGACAAATATCCTTTAGTAATGCAAATAGAAACTGGAACATTAAACTGTAAATAATGTTTTTTTATAATTGGAATTTGTCTGATCAGAATGCTTGTACAAATAGTTAGAAATTTGTCTAAAAATTGTTACCACATTACAATCATAGAAATGTGCTGTCTATCAACTCTTATTTCCAAATTACATGTACAAGAACAGATATTGTCTTTTTTCATATATTTTCCAATTCTATTTATGTAGTAGGGAAGGCTGTGTACATACATTTACAAATAAATGTACTACAGTGTAATGATGACATTTTACTTCTGGATGAATTTAACATCCTGGTTTTATTTGTAAAATTTAGTTGTGGGTAATTAGTTTATTTGAAAAAAAAATCTCAACAGAAATTTGGAAATAAATTATATAAAATAAAATAATTTTTAATAATTGTGACAAAACTGAAAACATTAAGGTTTATTTTAATAATGTAGACTGTACATTTTCAACAACTTTGAATAGACATTTAGTTCTGCTTCATTCACCTTTATTCATATTTTGTGTCTTATCTGACTAATGCACTGCACCAATAACTAGTCTTCATGTTCTTATTTATACTTCTGAATAATAGTACCAATTGATAACATTGTATTTTTACTTAAACAGAGTAACCAAGCATCTTTATAACAAAAAAAAAAAAAACCTTCAAAAATTCCATTGTAGAGGAAATTGTGAAATAGAATACATTTCTTGCTAATGGAGGACATTTAAGTACAACATCTCAGAAGTATTTTAAGATAACATTTATAGATTTAGAATTTGTTGGAGAAGAAATGTGAATATGCATATACTTATTTAAAATGTATAACATTTTATTCTCTGGAAGGTTTACAAATTGATTTAATATTGTAAAACTTTCATCATTGTGTAACTCTTAGTGCAACCATTTTAGTTTTGCAATGCAGTTTGTGCCCCACCAAATAGTTAGAGCTTTGGCTATAGATGTATTTCATAATATTTTATACCCAATATGTCCTAATGCTTCATTTTCCAAAGGTATAACATGATGTTGAAGAACAAATCTTGGTCTATTTGGATAACCAAGGAAATCTATAATCATTCTGTTATGTTCTTTAATATGAGTTGTATGTGACATTCAGGATGCAGTTTCAGTTGTATGTAAAACTTCTAGTAATAATATAATTTTAATTAAAGTCAGTCTATTGCTGAATGTAAATGATACCATATTCCAATTGGAAAGATATCTTCTAAATCTTTGATACTTTTCTATTAATTAAGCAGAGTGATGTTCATCTAAAGTTTTACTTAATGTAATGCATAAATATTTTCTTTGCAATCCCAATTGGACTAGAAAGAAGAACAGTTTAACAAGTATCTGGCAATGATATTATTTTACTATCACTGAATTTCAACTTTGAGATTCTTTCAAAACTTTTTAATGTGTAATCTACATATTCCATTGCTAGTTATATCCAAAACAGCATGCAATAAATATATATGTAAAAACAACAAAATGTCCCATAAAAACATTAAAATCTTCTAGCACATTGGCTGTGTAGTCTTCATTGACACTTGAAGATTTAAACATTTTAAGGGTCATTTCAGTGTTTTTGTATTTTCCATAACTGGATTAATATCATTTGAGGTTAATAATACATTTAGCAAAACATTCAATATCTTCCTTGTGTCCAAATGAGATTGCTAAAGATTCAATAACTAGAGAAAAAAGGGACGAAGGGGACAGCTATGAGTTGTACCTTTAGTAGTCCTTATGATTAGACAATTATGTAGTCCAATTTAATACAGAATTGCTATGTAACACTTTTGTTAGCTTTATATACAAATCTGAGAAGCCATGTGTCTCAAGCACTTTCAATAAATACCGCACTCATTACAGCAGATCTCTGTTAGTATATGCATAATCAATGAATGTTATTTTTCTTTTACTATTACACTGCATTTCCTTTATTATAATAAAACCACTAGGATCATCGTCTATTAAGGATATGTAATTTCTCATAAAGATGTTTGTAGGGCTGGTAAATTCTTCTGCACCCCCATGTGTAGGGATATCCATTTTAAATCACTTATAATTAGATTCTAACTCTGTGGTCTTACTACTTTATTGAAACATAAATATACATTTTTCTCCTTCTGTGAGGAATGAACATGTAGTAGCAGGTGTGTGGACACAGTGGAACATCCCTCTCCAAAAAACATATATTTGGAAGCATTGTTTGATTTGGTATTATTTGTTTCAGTAAGATGAATCTTTTATGATCAGTTTTAGAGTATTATGCTTCATAAAATGAACTTAACCTTTAGTCAAATTCAAAAAGATCAAAGTAAACTTTATTGTCATTTAGAACAACACACGTGTAGCCTAAATGAAATTTTGTGCACCAGCTCAATTCGTGAGAATACAAAAGAAAGTGAAACAATACATGCAAGTAGAGGAATGAACATAACTAACAAATACAATAGTACTCCTAGTACACACAGGAAAGCGCACAGACATTTATCAATACTCATATACAAAAAGAATACTCTCCCCTGAGTTTAATTAACTACCCTATTTAAAGTAATACAAAACACACTACAGATTATCTTCTAATGTCACATAATCCTAAGGTAAGTTAACAATTTGTACAGCTTGAACTCATTTAATGAAGCACACTTGATAAATCAGAACTTGCTTTAAAGTGAGTTGAACACATACATAACAACCCCATGAAGTATTTATGATGGGTGTCTTTGTTTCTTAGCTGTAACATGCATTCTTTGCCATGCCAACTCTATTTATGTCTCTTAATCTCTCTCTCTCTCTCTCTCTCTCACTTTATATATATATTTTATTAAGTTTCAAGCAGTACAAATGCACCAATAAAACAGAAAAAAATACCATAATGACAGTTATTCAGCAGGGTAAATATATATTCCATTAAGGTGTAAGACTGAGGAAGACTGAGTATGTTTGTGAAGAAAAGAACTTTAAAAATTGAGGATAATTGCCTTTTCTGGATATGATAAGTTAAATGAAGTAGGTTGGATAGGTATGTAGTGCTGGTGAATGTTACAAAATGAATCTTAGGGAGAACAGTATTGGACCATACACATCTTAAACTGTTGTCATACCAAACAAGTTGAGAAGATTTAGGTTAAATGTGGAGATGGAAAAGATGGTTATGGACTCATCATGATAGGAGAAGTGTATGTGTGAAGTTATGTTAAGAAACCTTTGGTAACAGGGCATGAGAAAGCAGTAAGGCCAATGCACAGTGGTGGGAATGCAATCAAATGTACATTAAGATATAACATAATTCCTAAAGGGGGTATTTGGGGAAGCAGTTATGCAAAGCTGGGAATATCAAGATTTATAGTGGTGAACATGAGTAAGAGAGTATTACTTAAGACATATTTTTAAATTTAATCCCTGAAATCAAGAATCACAGAGTTGGAAAATATGTTATAACCACTTTTTGATGTGTGGGCTTTGGTTGGGTCTCACTCCTGCTACTTTTCACACATGTTTATCCCCATGCTTGTATTTGTGCAGAAGATACTAAGTCATCAAAGCTTTACCTTTTAGAGCATCTGTTATGACATCATCAAACATTGCCAGGTGCTTACCTTTTAGAGCATCTGTTATGACATCATCAAACATTGCCAGGTGCTTATCTCCCTGTCCTTCTTTCTAGTCCAAAGGAACTATTATTTTATACTATAAGGTATGCATGTAACTGTGGGTGAGAATAAGTTACCTCAGCACTTATTTGTCCCCTTTCCATGCCTTTAGGATCCAGCATCTACATGAGATATTAATTATTTTGCACTATCAACCCTAGCCAGGCTTTGGTTCAGGAATGTCATATGCCAACAAGATAGGAGCTCTTGTTGATATAGCTTTCTGTAGTCTATAATGAAGCTCCACTTACTGTGAGTTAGAGAGGAGGTCATCTAGGAAAACTGTACACTGAATTTACTTCTCCATCAGGGTATCCTGAATCTCCCAGATATAGTCATTTCAGTGGAATCCTGTACTGTATGATGTATATACAATGGGCACTGTCGCTCATCTCTCTCTAATATAGATGATGAACAGGTGGGGTAGTTTGTTTATACACTTTATTACACTGAAACACATCAGGATGGATAGAAGCTTTACAAAATATAAATGAACTGACTAACTGACAGACTACACAGACATATATGCTTACATTTCAACAGCTTACTACAAAATGGCAGTCAGGCTCGCACATGTTCAGTATTTATACTTGTGCATGCCATTAGGAAAATTCTTAAAGTTGCACATGCACACACACACACACACACACACACACACACACACACACACACACACACACACACACACACACACACTGATCTACATCCTCCCTCTTAAATACATTGTCTTCAATGAAATGACATTAGAATGAGACATGCAATAATATATAGACATCAGAAACAAACACAATGTTCATGTCCAAGTTGCTGTGTATCTGTAACATGGTCTAGAAATATGACCTGATCTAGTAACATAATGTTCAGAATTGGGTTTAGCAACAGGACAGTCTTTGGTGAACAATTTGTATTAGACATTTCAGAATTCATCTTAGGAACAGGGATATTTAATGAAACGTCCTCAGGAACTGGAAAACTGGACAACTCACTCTGAGATAAAGAGTCTTTCTCACAGGCTAGGTGCTGTGGTACTGGCTTGGGCACCGGTATCAAATGTCTCTGATTCCACCTAAACTCTACTCCATGTGATTCCACAATGTCCGATCTTGGCTCTGAGCAAATACTCTTCACGATGTCAGTCTGATCATAACCTTTGCATGTTTGCATTCTCACTGTCTCTCCACGTAATGGATTGAGCGGTTTGCTGGACTTATTGTTATAAGACTTCTGGGATAATCATTTATTAAACAGATGGGCCTTCACAAATATTTTATTCTTAGCACTTGGAATCAATAAACTACTACTGACTGGTAATGTAGTTCTGGTTTGTCTCACAGAAGTCTCTGGGCAGGTGAACCAAGGTGTTTATCATGAGGAACATTTCTGAGATTCAAGAGATTTAGGAAAACATCACTATTGTCTCATTTTGACTTCTCAAGTAACTGTTTTGCACTTTGAACTGCATGTTCTGCCAAACCATTTGACTGCTGCTACTCAGGACTACTTGTGACATGAGTAAAGTCCCACTCTTCGGCAAATATTTTGAATTGTTGGCTAGTAAACAGCATGCCATTGTCAGAAATAACTTTGTGATGGACTACTATGAACTGCAAAATGATGCTTCGTCTTAGTAATGACAGTACTTAGTTAGGAAGTAGGTCAACCTCGAACCAATTGGAGTAAGAGTCTACTAACACCAAGTAATATTGGCTATTTCACTCACAAATGTCAGTGGCTACTGTCGACCAAGGTAGTTTAGGAATCTGGTTTAGCTGAAGTGGTTTCTTCTGTTGATGTGGCTTTGTACTATTACATATAGAACAAGTTGATGTGGCTTTGTACTATTACATACAGAACAAGATGAAAGTACTCTCTCAATGTCTTGTGACACAGATGGCCAAAAGACTAGTCCTCTTGCCCTCATTTTTGTTGAATCAGTTTCTGGGTAGCCACAATGCAAGATAGTAATATACTCTTGTTATAAAGATTTGGAATAATTAGTTTCAGACCTTTCATGACAATACCATTATCAGACAAAATCTCATCTCCGTATGGAAAATAAGGTTGCACATCTTGAGGTAAACTAGATTGCTTTGATGGCCATCCTCGTTTGATAAAGTGGTTGGGCTTCTGTAAAACAATATCTGTGGCTGTATTTTTTCTAAATTCATCTAGTTGTGTAGAAGAAACATTTCTCACTTCCATGACTTCAAAATCAAGTTTCTCATTTTCATGCTGTTCAGTGTCATTTCTGGGTGATCTGGATAAAGTATCAGCAAGATAAAGAAGTTTGCCTTTTGTGTAGAGCAGATTGAAATTGTACGTCTGCAATCTCAACATCGTGCATTACAATCTGACTGGTGCTGAATGCATAGGCTTTCTCAAAATAGTGACTAGAGGTTGATGATCTGTTTCGATCTGGATAGGTCTACAATAAATATAATCATGACAATTCAAACATGTGAACACAATTGCCAAGAGTTCTTTCTCTATCTGAGCATATTGCATCTCAGTTTGGGTTGGAGATCTGGATGCATAGGCATCAGGTTGACCCTCTTGAAGAATGACTGCACCAAGACCAAATTTTGAAGCATCATAGGAAAGAGTAACTGGTTTGTGAACATCATAGTATCTGAGAGTTGGTGGACTGGCAATTCTGTTTCAGGACATCAAATGCTCTCTGGTGTTGTTCCAACCATGACCAGGATACATCTTTGCATGCTAGCACTCTAAGTGGTTCTGCTAGTTGGATTAACTCTGAAATTAACTTGCCTAGGTAGTTAACCATGCCAAGAAAGCATTGAAGGGCATGAACATTGTCTGTAACTGGCATCTGAAGAATTGGCATTTGCTTGGAAGGGTCTGGTCGTAAGCTTGAACTGGTAAACAAATGACCAACATATGTGACTTCTCATATCCTGAACTTGCACTTCTTAGGATTCAGTTTAAGATTCACTTGATGAGCTCTTTCCAGAACTTTCTCAAGTTTTCTGTCATGCTCAGCTTCACCATTACGTTCTACTAAAATTTCATCTACTATAATAGCACATGGATACCCAGAAAAGAATTTGCTCGATTGCACATTGAAAGACTTCACTGGCAGAATTTATCCCAAATGGCATTCTCAAAAATCGGTACCTGTCATACATTGTACTGAATGTAGTTAGCAATGAGGATTTCTTGTCAAGCAAAATTTGTCAAAATGAGCTCTTTGCATCTAAGACAGAAGAAACAGCGGCATTTGGCATCAGTGCTGCAATTTCTTTGACTGTATGCATTGGATGATGAGTTCCTTTTAGTGCATTGTTCAAATCTCATGGATTAATACATATTCTGATATCATCTGAGCTTTTCTTATGAGCTACCACTATGGAAGATACCCATTCAGTTGGTTCATCTACCGGACATATTACACCTTGTTGCACAATTTTATCTTGCTCAGCTTTGACTCCGTTTTGCATAGCTACTGGAACTTTCTGGGCTGGCCTGACAACTGGGCTGACCTCTGGGTCTAACTTCATGGAGTACACAACTGAAAGCTTGCCTAATTTGTCTTTGAAAAGATCAGCATAGGCAGAGAAAATATACTGGGTGAAATTAGAGCAGTGGTCTTTTAAACTAACATGATGGACTTCTTTATTAAATAAAAGCAGCCCCATTTTCAAACTGTCTCTGAGCCTTAATGACTGTATGTGCCTTTTGACCACATAAAATAATAAATTGTAGCTTCTCCCAGCAGGGTAACATGAAAGAATCACTGAGCCTTCCATTTGAATCTCTTCAGCACCATAAGCAACAAGCTTCGCACACTTTGCCAAATCAAGCTTCTCACCAGCACATACTCTAGCAAATGGTTGTGCAGATATAACATTGCACTTTGAATCTGTGTCAGCTTTGATCTCTGTGGAGTTTCCATTTATCCAAACAGTACAAAATACTTCTTTCTTTGTCCTTAAATTTACTGTATGGACTGTTTCATTAAGCACTGACACACCATCAACATAAAGAGTAGGGTTGCAGCTTTCTAAATGATCTACTTGTTTCTTTGAATGTCCCCTTATAATAAAATAATTTGTGCCCGTTGATTTACAAGACCTTTTAAAAGGATTCCACTTATTGCATTTGTGACATGGCCGAAAAGAAGCTAAACATTTTTCCCCTTTGGGTTCATGACTTCCTCCACAATTATGACAATTGGCTATGAAATGGGTGGGGGCACATGCTTTGAGTTTGCTGACTTACTCTTATGCTTCACTGAGACTGTGCAGTTTCTATAGCATGCCTTGGAACTTTCTAGAAAGCTACTATGGGGTTTCCTTGTGAGTGTTGCAGTGTTTACAGTTGCAGCCATGTGCATGGGCCTGTATCTGCTAACCACATGCTGCATACCATCAACATGGACTTTAGAAGTTACCAGAAGCATGCATCTCTCATTTGTAAGCATATTTATGTACTTTTCTATGAGCTAATATATCTGACAAATCTCAAAGGGCTTATTCAAAGTTAAATCACTGTCATGAAGCAAAATCCTTCTCACATCATCATCTTTAATACCACACACGTCTGTCTTTTATCAGCTCATCCCTTAAATCACCAAATCTGTGCATTTTAGCATTGTTTCTCAGATCAGTAATATATGCTGCAAATGTTTCACCAGACTATTGATCCCTTGTGTAAAATAAGTGCCTTTTCATTGTAACATTCATTTTGGGGTTACACATTTCTCTAAATTTATGTTTTAAGCACTCAGGGTCTTCCCTTGATTCAGTTGATACAACTATACGATGATTTTACCCCTCTCTTGCAAAGACAGTTGGTGCATCAGGTACATACAAAAATGAACACTCCCTTTCTATGGCTTCTTCCCAGTTAGGGGTTGCCACAGCAGATCACCTGTCTGCTCATGATTGGCAGTGGAGTTTTTACAGTGTTGAGTTGCCAGCCTGGCACCCAACCTTCCACAGAAGGCACACACCTAGGGCCAATTTAGAGTGTCCAATCCACCTACAGCATGTCTTTCGGAGGAAACCAGAGTACCTGGAGGAAACCCACGTGACCACAGGGAAGACATGCAGACTCCACACAGAAGGCACCCCAGCCAAAGATCGAACCAGAAAACCTCTTGCTGTGAGGCAGCAACGCTAACCACTGCACCACCACGGCCACCCTTCTAAACCAGCTAAATTAAGCAGAATAAATACATTTCTACTGTAATCTTTATCAGAAAATGCAGCCTGTATGAAAATATCATACTTTTGCTCAAACACTCTCCAGTTCTCTGCAATATTATTGTCAAACACCAGTGGAGTTGGTTTTTGAAATTCATCTGACATGCCAAAAATTGTGCCCAAACACACTGAAAAATATGGCCATTGTAATTATGTACAAATAGTACACACAGCAGCTTGTAATAACATTCAAATGCACAAAAAACTCTTCAAAATACTTTACTCTGAAATATGCTCTGTAATGGCTGTATTTTGCAAAATAACTGTACTGTAATACTGCATAAACAAGCAAACACAACATATACTTCAGGCAACTGGAATAGCTTGGATTAATGTGAAAACATAGTGCTTAGCAAAAAATGTCATTTTTTCCCTTATTTTATTCATTATATGTGATTCGGACTTTATTTCAAACATTTTCCATAGTTATTTCGAAAATTTATGTTAATATATCATAATATTGAATGTATCTGTTACTTAGAAATGCATTTAGAGCATTCTGAATGCCTCTTTCATATTTTGTGAATAAGAAATTGCTTGAGCAAGTTTTAATATCTAAAGTTCATTTCTGACCAGTTTTGTGCGTTATACATGCAGTAGGGATGAATCACTCCTATGTATTCCTCCAGTGTTAACTAAGTGCTTTTCAGTCACAAACTAAAGAATCTGGATTCCCTTCTGGACATACATCCTTTTTAGACATCCTACTTCTGACACCATGTCGCTCATCTCTCTCTAATATAGATGACGAACAGGTGGGGTAGTTTGTTAATATGCTTTATTACACAGAAACACATCAGGATGGCTAGCAGCTTTGCAAACTATAAACAAACCGATTAACAGACATACTACACAGACATACATGCTTACATCTCAACAGCTTACTACAAAATTGCAGTCAGGCTCACAAGTGCTCAGTGTTTATACACTTGTGCAAGCCCCTAGAAAGCTTCTTAAAGTTATACACACACACTGATCTACAGCACCTTCTAAAATCAATTGGCACATGGGTAACATGAAGGTCGGTTACCTCTCAGGTATAAACATCTTTTGCAAATATATATACAAATTGACTAAATATCTCATACACAGCTCTTTTTCTTTCTCTGTCTCACAGCTGCATGCCTAAATGTTTTTCTCAGTCTAACTCTTGAATTATGGGAACACCAAGTTATTGCCAAGCTCTGCTTAGTTTACATTTTCACGACTGACTGTGCATACTTCCCTAAAGTGTTTTATCTTTATCACTGCATTACATAGTGTATGGTAATCTACATTAACTTCACATCAGCATACTTCCCTTTTATCATGTAAGGCCATCTCAGATTTTACTGTAGCCTTGCTTACCATGCATACAACATGCATATGTGGCCAGATCCTCATTCTGAGCACTGACACATCTGGCATGTCAGACCTTACACAAATTACTTTAATCATAGCATTATCTCATATCAAATAGTCTGATTCTGCTTGTATATGAACATTCAAACTCTTTCCAAAGGAATGGGCTTATTTGCCCCCTCTCTTTGTATAATATCATCATCAACATCATCATCTATCCCCCTTTTCCTATTTTCTACATGGGAATGTAGGGGATACAATGCCACTTTCCTACCTTCTTCAGCAGTCATGCCTGGCTGTCACAGGTCTTCTCTCACACAAGCCATCAATCTCTTTACCGGATGTCCTCATTTCCTCTTGTCTTCTTCCTGTCTGTCTGAAGTTTTCTTCACCTGATTGTATTCTGCTTTTCTGCACATGTGCCCAAACCACTGTAATCTGTTCTTTCTGGCCTTCTCTGCAATTGGAGCTACTTCAGCTTCTGCTGTTATGTCCTCAGGTCTTCATCTGTCTCACAGTGTACATCCTATCACCCATCTCAGGCACTTCATCTCCATCACCTCTAGCTTTCTCAATAGCTCTGCCTGAATGACCCAGATTTCTGTACCATACAGTAGTACTGGTCACACTACTGTTTTATATGCCTTATGTTTCAGTATTTTGGCATTCTTCTGCCATGTACTACCCCTATCACTCTATGCCAGTTGGTTGCAGCTGCTCTTATTCTAGCTTTGACCTCCTCATTCAGATTTCTCTTCTCATCAACTATCCCTACTTGAAGCTGTTAACCTGTTCCATATTTTCCTTTCTGTCTCAATTTTCAGCTTCTTCATATTTCCCCATTTGCTGCCATTACAGCTGTCTAATCTGTACTCAGTTTCATCCCAGGAGCCTTCAGTTTTGCATTCCATTCCTCCGTCCTTTGATGAAGCTCTTGCTCAGTCTTCCTGTAATGCCACATCATCTGCATATAGCAAATTTGTTGATCTGCCTCCTCCAACCTGTTGCTGATGTAGTCCATCACCAGTATGAACAGCAGTGAGCTCAGAGCTGAACCTTGATGCACACCTACTCCCACCAGGAACCCCTCTGTGAAACTAAACACTCATCATACTTGAGTCACTGGGTCCTTGCACATAGCCTGCACTAATTCTAGCAGTGTTTCTCAGACTTTGAACCAACACAGGAGTGCTCAAATCAGCTTTCTTGGGACCTTGTCATATGCTTTGTCTAAGTCTAGGAATGCCCAGTTGGACTCTTTCCTCATCTCTAGCTTCTTCTCAACTATATGCTTCACTACAAACATCACGTCAGTTGTGCCGTATCCTAATTTGAATCTGAACTGCTCCTCTCCCGTCTTAGTTTCTCTTTCTTTTACTTTGTGTATCGTCTCATCAGTCACCCTGTCCAGAACTTTCATGCAGTTTGATACCTTAGCTCCTGTACACTGGCACTAGTATTGTTATTATCCATTCCTCTGGGATACACCATTCTCTCTATACTGTTGTAAGTAGGCTCAGGAGCCATTTTTCTCATATCTGCCTCAACATCTTGATCATATCTTATGTGACCTCATCTGAGCCTACAACCTTTCCTGACTTCATTTTCCTTAATGCTATTCTTACTTCTTTTAGAATGGGCTTCTCCTCTTCTTTCATCATAGGCTGTGTCTGGGGCAGTACAGCTTCACTTGTTTTTTTTCATTCAGAATCTGCAGAAAGTACTCCTTCCATTATCTGCCTTTGATTTCCTGTGGGCTGTTGAGCAGATTGCTATTGGCATTCCTTATGAAGAGTTTCTGACTATCTTCTTTATTGTTCTGTCTTTACCTTGCAAGCTGATAGTGTATTTGTGCCATCTACCAAGTCACTTTCTAGAAGCTGGTAGAGTGCCTCTGATTTCTTGTTCTTTGCTATTGCTAATCCTCTCTTAACCTCTTTGTTAGCCAACCAGTATTCCTTGTTTGCCTGGTCCTTCTTTTCTATCTCCCACTTTTTCCTGCATTTTCTCTTCCTTTCAATTACTTCTTGGACTACTGCATTCCACTACCATCTTTCATACCTGGCTCAGTCACATATGTATTCTGTAGTCCTCACATGTTGTGTTGAGGCACTGCCATTCCTTTTCATCTCCACATTTTTCCCTGTTTCCTCTTTGTCACGAGGAGCTAAAGCCTTGAGTAATTCCTTGAACTACTGTGCTTTCTTTCCAGTCAATATCCAGGTCTTCAAGCTGGTCTCAGTTGACCATAGAGCCTTCTCTGACCACTGCTTGCAGCTGATTGTGGCAAGCAGTGGTTTATACTGTGGGCTGACTGGTTCTCTGGGGATGACTTTGCAATTTATGATTTTACCCCAGTGCTCTTTCTTTACTAGGAGGAAGTCTACCCGAGCTGCATGTTGACCTCTCTTGTATGGGATCTTGTGACTGCCCTTTTTACTGAACCATCTGTTGGCAGCATCAAGGCAATTGCCAGACAGAAATCTAGAATGGCCTCTTCTTCTTTATTCCTGTTGCTCCACCTATGTGGACCTAGGCAGTCTGGATTTCTTGTTCTGTCCGTCCTGATATATGCATTTAGGTTACCCATTATAAACACCAGTTCATGTTCTCCGCTTGATTTAGAAGGTCTTGCAACTGCTGTCTGAATGCACTCTTTTCCTCAATATCACAACCCTACTGTGAAGCGTAGGTTGAGATTATGAATGCTTTCACTGGAGTCTGATTGCCATAATCTATCAGTAATTCTGTGACATCTCTCACTGTCTTCTGAAGTCTCTCCCTCATCACAATTCCCACACTATTTCTAGTTTGTCCTCTTCCTGTGTAGTAGACTCTGGACCCCAAGCCAAGTGGGTTTGCTGCACTGCCCTTCCATCTTGTCTCCTAGATACATTGGATACGCAGCCTCCTTCTTACCATCCTGTTATCCACTTCAAGCTCCATTCCCAACAGTGAGCCTACACTTTGTGTAGCAATTCTTAGTACATGTTTGGCAGGTTGATTGGTTTTACATCCAGCTTTTGCTCAACAGAGCTAGCCCAGGTAAACCAAGCTGGGCAACTGGACACTGGCTGGCCATTAACTTATTGGGCCAGAGTTCTGGGCCTTATGGTGGGCACATACTGGCCAATAGGGGCACATACATCCCTTCCACAATTAGCATGGATCCCTGGCATACCTCTCAAACTCTTAGTGCAAGAAATCTAGACAAAGCCTGAGAAAATTGGGGGACAAAGGCCCCCAAAATAGGGACATATTTTAAATATTGCTCTTAGGAACTTAGAAAGTTGTTAGAATAACAGAATTTGTTTTAACATACATTTTCTGAAGAATTTGAAGTCTGAAACTCAAATGTATGTCATTATTTAGTAACTTCAATTCTCAGATCATCCCTGTGATTTGCCAGAAAACCACAAATTTTATGAGGAACAGGCTAAAAATATGAGCCAAAAAATCTGGACATTCTGCAAAAATTTGTACAGTTGAGAGGTATGATCCTTAGCATAGGTTGCAGTAGGCCGGGGCATCAACACACTTATTACTAGCAAATATTCATGCCCATTTGGTAACATTAGTCAACACGACTGAATCTCCTGGAACCAATTTTTACATTGTTGAGTGGCTAGCCCTCACATGACAGATAGTCTGTTATCATTGTGTTCCTGTCTTGAGGATACTGTGCACAGTAGTTGATGGCCAAAGTGATAGTTCCATACAACTCTTCCCCCATAGAGCACCATTTAGAGTCTGTGCTGCTGCCCCCAGCTCCATTCTTGGATGTGTTTGAGGTGATAACATTCAGCATGTTGTTGGGAGGTTGGAAAAACCATAGGAATCCACGGAGAACATGCAAACTGCATACAGGCACCAGCCGGAGGTCAGGATCGATTCTTATACCTTGTTTATGGGTGAAGAAGACCTTAACCATTATGACCAGCACATATCCAACAGATAATCAGGTTGGGTTTTCAACCTCTTTGAATTTTTCAGTGCTCTGCTCAACTTACTATGGAAGCCCCTTGGCATCAGAGTTACCTTAGCTCTATTAAGGCCTCATGCTTTAAGCTGTTTTATAAATTTACTTCAAAGTAGAATCTAGCTATATTTACCTTAGGGATTAAGTTGCACGTGCTGAATTTGCTTTGCCCTTTTCTTTGTAACAAGGCAGTATCAACATTACTAGCAATAATGGTTTTAGTTGTTCCTAGTGAAGGATCACCTTTGATGACTTTGTTTTTTGTTACATTTACCATGCATTTTTCTTTCAGATCACTAGTCCTAAAAGAATTGTTTACCTTGGCAGTCTGAGATGAGATAGAAGAAACTAGTCACTTTCTACTGGAAGTAGTGTTGCAAGTTCTTCTAGGATAGCTGAGTGCCTCAGACCAAGGAGAAGGGGAACTATGAGGAATTGAGGAGTTTTGGTTACTAAAATCTTGGAACAGGAACTGCAATTCTACTATTCGTTCCCTTATTTGGCTAACCTTATCATGTGATCGTCTTTCTTCTCTCATTCCTTCTCTGATTGGAGAATTAGGTTGGCTTCTGGGCTGATTCAACCATATCTCTGTCTCCCTTCCTATCTTCTGTTATTTTTTCTACCTGGACCCACGTTCCCTGGCTAGAATATGACTGAGGGGGAGAATAATATTGTGAAGATATCTGGGCTGCAGAAATAACTCCAGTGAAGGTTGTTGAGCATGAATCATTTGTTGAGGTACAGCAGAACTGCCAGTATCTTGTGCTTAAAGAGTACGTGTTAGGTTGTGCAGGTTGTTTTACCTAGTTTCCTACCTTTCATGTGAGATAATTCAGTTACCTCCATGCCAAGGGTATCCAGTGCCTTGACTTACAGTACCCAGGCTTGAGCATCAGGTATTCTTTGTCTCCTTTTTGGTGACAGTATTTCATTTCCCTTAATGAATTCCCATGTAGCTATTGTCTTGGCTCCAATCCACTACACAGGTCAAGGTTTTTTTAAGTTTTGGAGATTCTTGTGTCCTTATTTGGAAAGGAAATTTTTAGAAGTACATGTCCTGAAAAACATCACTCTCTGCATCTGAAAAATTGTCAGCTGCAAAATAATCATTCTTTTTTACAGAATTCTCACAGTTTTTGAAGGAGGCCACATTTCATTGCTCATTGCTCACAATATCCATCTAGCCTTTGTCCTACAGCAATACCTTCCTAATTACATTTGCTTTTAAAACTTATATGAGCTGTCTGATTAATTTTTAGTTTTTACAAATACTCTAGTCCAGTTTACTTACCTATGGGCCATCTGATTATGAAACTTTGTTCCTTTTTACTGGTTATGGATAAAGCTGAAAAGCATGCTTTTAACTTTCTAATATGTTGGGTAATATTACCCTTTTTCAGTTTTGTGTTGAACTTACTGACAAGTAGCTGTAAAACCTGCATAGCAATTTTAAAGATTACAGACACTTATTTACCTTTTCACTCTCGGTAGACTGGGGATCATCACTCTCAAGGTCGATTTCACTCATGGAGTTAGCTTTCTTCTTAGCTATGCACTTTCTATGTAGCTGCTTAGTTGGGTACAAGACTGTCTAGCTGGTTGCTTGAAACTTTTCCCCTCTCCTTCACAGTAGTTAATGCAGCTTTTTTTCTATTCTGGCTATAAGCTTTGACTATCATTTATACCTGCTGTGTTGCATGCCTTAGGACTCCTGACATCTGTGGTTCAAATTCAGGTTGCTAGTTCTTTAAGTAATCTATATTACTCTGTACAGTTCTCAAAAGAGGTACATTATAAGCAGGTAAGATTCCAAATCTCTAATTTATGTTAGCAGCATGATTGTGTGGTAACTAAGGGCTGGATTCATGAATAGCTAATTTCCTTGCTGCAACTGTGTGTGCATCATGCCATAATGTGTACGTGGTAGTGTGCTATTTTTGTATTCATTAAAGAAGTAATTCAATTCATTAAACAGCTGTAGACCTGCCAAGCAAAGGTAAACCACACTGTATGCTAATGAAAGCATAAGCAGTAGAATTACATGGCAATTAGCCATTCCAAGATAGTGGAGCCATTTAGGAAGCTACAAAGTAACTGTGTAGAGATGGTGTAGCCCTGTACCATGAACACCAAAGCCTACTGTATACAGCCACCATCACACTTAAAAAAAGCAATGTTAGGGCTGCTCCTGCTCTCTTGCATGTGTATGTGCAACAGGCTCACATCTATACAGCTCTGATGCTGATGATGATACACCTCATTGAGAAGAAGAGTGCTCAGACCCCATTTAACATATCATGGACTGCATGATATTCATATAGTAGAGTGATACAGAGTTGCTAGGGAAACACTAGGAAGTCTGCAACCTCTGCTGCCCCCACATCAGACCCAGGGGAAATCTAGAATAACCTATACCAGTGGAAAGTAAGGTATTTGTAGCATTAAGGATATTAGTTACTGGTACATTCCAGAGACCCAAAGGGGATATACTAGGGGTGGTGTCACAGACCTCAGCCTCCAGACTATTTCACTAATCACTTAATGCTATGCTACAACATGCAAGGGAGTACATCTGTTTTGCATGCACACCAGAGGAAAGAGCAAGAACAATGCAGGAATTCTAAGCTGTAGCACACGTCCCTGAAGTCTTGGGGGCTATAGACTGCACTCACATCAAAATAAAAGCCCCACCTAGTGAACAGGTAAGGATGTACATCAACAGGAAAAGGTTCCACGTAGTTAACTGTCAGATTGCTTGTAATGCCCAATGGATAATACTCAATGCCTGTGCAGGCAACCCAGACATTTATCATGGTTGTCAAATATAGCACACCTTACAGCTGTACACAATGTTTGCTAAGGGGTGATGTTCCACAAGGCCATCTCCTAGGTAATGCAGGTTATGCACTGGAACCATGGTTTACAACATCCATCAGAAATTCACACACACCCACAGAGGATGGAAACAACAATGCCCATGCTCAAACAAGAAACATCACAGAGTGTGTTTGGAATGCTGAAGTCAGGGTTCCACTGTCTAGACACATTAGGGATGCCATACAGTATGACCCAGGCACCTGTGCAGAAATTCCCACAGTTTGTGCCATGTTGCACAATATCATTGTCACTCTCTTACTTTGGACACAATAGAAGAGTCTTCGTGGGATCTGTTCGAGCAGCTTTATTTTATACAAACACATCACGATAGAAGTTTACTGACTTTAAGTAACTTATATACAAACTAACTGCTGGAATCATACATGTTTACTGTCTGGCTGCACTCTCAAAATGGCACTAGGAATGGCAAGTGCTTAACATTTGTACATGCACGTTACATCTTTGACATGCTTCTAAAAGATACAGCACAGAGCATGTGCATTCTGATCTACATCCTTCCTCTTGAAAAACAAAACACACAATGTTATGAATCAAACCAAACAAAGCATTCCCAAAGTAACAACTATTGACCAAGAAAATTATGGTAACGCTCACCAGGCAGAAAGATGCCCTTACGGCAATAAAGACCCATCAAGAGGCTTCTAAAATGTTTAAATAGTAAAATTTTAATGAATGGATTTAGCCCTTTCGTCCACTAGTTCATGGACTTCTTCAGCATCATTAAAATGTTAGCATAATCTCATATAAATGTATTCAATCAACCAATGCAATTAGTTCAATTAGTCATCTACTTAGAAAGCATTCCCCCTTAAAGGGGTATTTAAAACAATGTATACCTATATGTCATAAATAAAAGTAACTCAGCTAAAAAAACTTTTGAGTTACATAAAATACAACATTAAATATCTACTGGCATATATAATATGATATCAATGCAAAAAAGTGTACCTAAACCTAACAAATGTATAAAATTATCTATTCATTTTAAACTATGCTTGTTCTGGCCCCATAGTCGAGTTAAAACCATACCCTTGTATTCACCCCTTAACTCATCATATAAATCCTTAAGATGCAGCATGTCTATAAAATAAAAATCATTTGGTTTATGGGATGTAAACATGATATAAGTAGCGACATGACTTCATGCAGGGAGGAGCAATGGCAATTGTTAGCCATTAATGGCTTGTAAGTGTTTCTGATTGCTCTGACTACAACAACAAACAATAGTGAAGTGACTCTTCTGTCTGAAGTATTTGTATCATGTTGAGTAGACTTACAATACAAAGGGTAAGTGCCTTGAGAGCTATGAGAACAGCCATAATTACAGTGATATTCTTGTTCTAAGAGCACATTGTCCATTGTCTGTTTAAAATCTGTTTGAACTGCTGATCAGCTACATTACACATTGAACCAAAGATGAAAATAAATGCCCATGACATTGCATTTCTGTAGTTAAACTGAGAGAAGGGGAAGATGCACAGAAATCAAAGAGAAGAAATAGTTGGCAGTGTTGGCAACCATATATTAAAATGGTGTGGGCTATTATTTAAAGTATTTGTCAATATCACATTGATCTAGATATGTTCAAGCAAATGATAAAGGAACAATTTCTGGTCCTGTGTTGGTGGTGCAGAGGAATAAAAACACATAGCAGAGGGTGTGTTGTTATTGCACTTAGTTGAGAATTCATTTCCAGATAATGTGGTGTCTGACAGAGTTGATGCATATGTTGTGAGCATATGATCAGGTTGTAACACATGCAGATCTAGGACATTTCACAATTCTACCTTTTCAGTATTATTCTCAGATATTAGTTAATACTGGCATTTTTTTTTATTTTTGCTCCTTATTTTCCTGGATTTTGGCAAAGCACACTGATGCGTAGCAGCATTTTGAAATAGCATATGAAAGTCCACTGCCCAAGGTACAAACTAAGAAATGTAATTTGTAGCGCATGTCAGAGTGGCACAGGTGCACTTTGCTACAGCACTCTGAGCAGCAGTAACAGAAGAAATTGTACATTGCATCTGGGTATCGGTGTAGCACACAGGTTAAATGAAATGATTTTAAAGAATCAGGAAAGAAGATGCAAGGTTTGACTCGAGCTTGAAGCCGCATTCTATATAAGATGTTTGCAACAGATGCATAAATGCAGTGTGTGTTTTGCTGTGTGGAATATAAGTTGTTATACATGCTTTTGTGTCTGTGTACTTTCTACACTGCTTAGCAGAGCACAAACAGGACTCACACATCAAGAGAAGAGTGAACAGTTTCATTTCAGTTATCTCTATTAGCACAGATTTGTCACTGCTGAGCAGTACTGCTAATGAGTAAGTGATATGCGCATATTGTACACCCATTTCTGTGGCAGAAGCTGTAAAAGCAGTGACTTTGGGCCCTTAACATATTTTGCCTGTGGTGAAAATCCATACTGTATGAAGGGAATGTGGAAATTATTACACCAGATGTATGACTTGCTTTCATTAGTACATCATATACTCTTTTCCCATTTTTTTCCCTTGTGCTGTTGCTCATTGCTGAGTGGTGCTCAGTCAAGCTTATCTGCTACAGAAAAAAGTGACACATTTTATTTGGGAAGCCTTCTGTAGTGCAGGGTTAACAGCAATACTCGGATGTCAGTACTCTGGACCGTACTGAGTGGAGAACATCCACCTGATGTGGAACTGTCTTTATGGCACAAGGTGAAAGTGCACTGATTTTACAGAGAGAACATGAGTGATCCAGTGTTCAAGTCCCGATAAAACTTATTTTTACGAAGGGTGTCAGAACGCAGTTTCTCACAACACAATAATTAGGAAGATACCATTACAGTCAATGTTATCATAATTATGTTTATTATTGCAAGAAATGTTTCATTAACACTTTCATAAATACATTTTCTTGGTAGCATATTTCATAACTGATTTACTTATGAAACAGTTGAAAGTGTGTGTAATTATCTAAGAAGGATAACTATAATAATAAATCGAAGATGCACTTGCATATCTTTGTTGGGCGGAACACTTAAGTTAAAAATCATCTTCTGTCCTCACATAGGCCAACTGTGTGTTTAGGACAGCATATTCAGTGAGGTATGTATGTGTCATATAACAACCTGCATTAATCATCTCATGAAAATCTAGCCATCTGACATGCATTCACAAACAATAATAATGCCTCTTTCATGAGAGTGCATTTTTCAGGACTTCTTAAAGTCACACACACAAACCCAGGCCTATCTGAAGTATATCCCCATTTGTACTGAATGCAGTTTATCTGTAATGAACATGGTTGAAAGAGAGTTCTCCTACAGCACTAATGACTAATCACCTTGAAATTTATGCTTTATTCCTTCCTTAGGTTTGATTTCCACACTATTCAACTAACTTTCTGAAGTGAGTAATTCTAGAAAATTATGTGCCAAGTCATCCTATTTAACATCCAAATCACCAAGGATAAAAATAAAAGCCATTGAGCCTATCAATGTTGACCATCTGAAAAAAGTGTGAATATGTTGAGCATCACATTTATCATGGAATAACTCACTGTCATGTTTCACACCTTCATTGTTGTTTGATAAAATGCCTTCCTCTTTGTTTGCAAATGCCTCTCTGTGCTTACCATTGTGCAAATGCAGTTAACATGGTTGTGCATGTTTGCACAGTAGCTGTTAAATAAGAAATTGGAATGTGGCACCAATTCATATTTATATTTGCTGCTCAACTTCTGCAGGCATTGCTGGTGGGAGAGATGATAATGCTAAATTTAGAGCACTTTGGTGGGGTGTTGAGTAGTCTAGGATTTTTGTGGCACTGCTTGTGAAATGCTACAGCCATAAGCTGCTTCAGGGGGACTACACTGCGTTTCAGTATAAGACTGAGGCTTGGAACTGAGTAGCCAAGTTTGTCTCCAGTGCAACTGGCATTCCATGCACTGGAGAGAATTGTCATCATCACTATAGTGACCTAAAATGGTGCTAGAAGCACCTCCTTAACCAATGGGAGGATGAGTTTAGAACTACTGACATCCCTCAATTGTGTAAATATACTTACCAATCTGTATTAAATGAAGTGGAATACAGTACCCAGCCAAGACTGTTATTCAATATGATTTCATGTCTCTTCTTATCTTCTTCTGTTTTGTACAGCTGTGGAAGACATTGCACCAAACTGTGAGGTACACCAATAGAGGTTAACTCACCTCAGAGAGGCACAGACTATGTATGCATCATGTCTTATTGTAAGCTTAATAACTATTGTAATTATATGGAATATGGCATTACTGAAATAAATAGTGATATTTATTATATCATAGCAGTTCAATTGATTAATGGTACAACATAATAAGACCATCCCATCAAGCTTGGATATGGCAAAGGTTTTTAGAATGGATTATCATAACTGTCTATTTTCTGAAATTATATAGACGTGACATGCCATGGAGCTAATTCTCTCTCCCCACTCCTTTTCTCCTTTTCTCCTTTTTATTTTTTTTTTTTGGTGTAGTGAAATATTTTATATGGCTTAAAAATGTTCTGTTGCCCTACATTTCTGCTTGCAAAAACTGGAATACAGCACAGAGAGGTACACTGACCACTACAGATCAGCCCGCCATCCCGACACAGGTTGCAGCATCAACACCCAGCACTTCAGGGTCCCAAGCTGTCAGCACTGCTTCCACAACCCCTACCCTACCTGCCCATCCACATCAGGCAGCTCTGCCATGGCTACTGGTGCACTGGTACCCTTAGGGAGCAGTAGCAGCAGTAGTGAAGGTGGTGATTTTGTCACCCACCAACAGTTGAGAGGGATGGTGGAGGGTATAATGGCATGGAGCCTCGCTGCCTGAATTGTCTGTGCAGAAAATTTGCTTTGTCACATTGCTAAGGTGATGTCTTGTCGAGCACTGACACAGGAAAATGAGACAGGAAACAGTGATGACAGTTCTGAGTGTGAGGACTAGATTCTCACTGATCTCAGGCTTGATGAAGGTGTGCCTCCAATGTCTCCTACCTATCTCCAATCATGGTATCCCCCAACATTTTTTGTCTATCACTATTCTTTTCTGTCTTGTGTGTGCTGTATGTCGGCACCCCCACTTCCTCACGTAACTTTCCTACCTGCCATTCCTTAGCACCTTCCACAGCATTCCTCTCTCTTTCAAAGAAAAAAAAAATGTAAAAAGTGGGCACCTGTATCAGAAAAAATAGCCCACGCATAGCTCTCCACTTCTCCTATGCTTCTTCTCGACGTACTTGATTTTGTACAATCTGCTGTATAACACTATTCTGTTGTTGTTACTTACCCTTTGTGTGGTGACAGTCCAAATTCAGCAAATTGTGGCCACACTTCTACAGTTATATTGTGAAAAAGTGGATAGCTGCGGTTCTCTCCCATGACCTTCCTGCAAATTCCTCTATTCTTACTCCTATGTCCTCCCTTCTGCTTACCCCCCCCCCTTACACCACTTTCCTGTTAACCCCATTTTCACACATTTAATCTAGTTACAAAAAGAGAATCTCATATAACTCATAATTCCAGAAATGGCCCATAAGAAAGCCTTCACTTTTTTACCTCAGCATTTGCATGGACTTTGTCATCACATACCAATGCCAAGTGATGGTGAATGGCTGTTCATGTCCTATGGCAAAAACTGGTCCATTGCTGCCGTCACCCTCAGTAGTCCATTTATCCTCATGCAAAGGTGCCTAAACTAGCTGAGCTATTGGAATTCAGAGTAAAGGCGGACTACAGGACATCACTGGTAACAGTTACTGTAACAGTTGTTTGACTGTTGGATAGAGCCAAGTACAACATCCTCTGTGGAGTGTTGACATAAAGCACTTCTCTGAAGATTCATTTTTGACCGTAGCATCAGGGGTTTAATTCCAGATGGATGTTATATTATTTCTTACTGTGATGTTGTACTTTTATGATATATTTTATGACACATATCTTACTTTTTATCCAGTTAAGCATTTGCCATCACATTCATGACATTAAGTAAGAATTAGTAAACCACTATTATTCTACTCATGACTTCATCAGGATTTGCCTCTCCTACAGCTTCTTGATCTGCAGAACCATGACTTACTGATACAGAGCATGACAGATGAATATTGAATAACGATGTGCATTAATGACGATAACACCACCCTTTCATATCACAGTATCATAGGATCATAAAAAGTTACTAGGCCAAGGGCCCTAGGGCTCCTACAAGCCTAGTATACCTCTCAACTGTACAGATTTTCATAGAATGTCCAGATGTTTGCCTCATATTTTTGGTCTGTTTTTCATAAAATTGTAGTTTTTGGTCCGTTTTTTCATAAAATTGTGGTTTTCTCGCAAATTAGTGGCAAATCATTAAAGACTGAAGTTAAAAAATAATGATAGACATTTGAGTTTCAGACTTCATGCCCTTCAGAAAATTCATGCTAATGAGAAACCTGTTATTCTATCAACTTTCTAAGTTTGTAAGAGCAATATTTAAAAATTGTCCCTATTTTTGGGCCTATATCCCACTTTTATATATGACTTTGTCCAGATTTCTTGCTTTAAGAGGTTGAGAGGTATGAAACCTAGCCACGTTCTACCCTTATTTCCACAATCAGCACCTAATGCCTGTGTCCAAGAGGGACAGGTGGAATCCCCAGGGTGAATTTACAGTTACCCATCCAATCATCTCGATTGCATTTCAAGAGGGCCAATGAGGTGCTCTGTTTGATATGAAGTTGGAGTCTGTTCCAAAGGTGTGGTAACCTCTGGGAGACAAATCTGTCCCTCCAGCAGATTCTATTGATGTCACATACAGGTTAAGGTCTTTACAGCGAGTACCCTGTGTACCATTTGACTTGTGTATATGCAGCAATTTTAATAAATCAGGGTCTGAGTTTGCCTTATATGTAAGGCAGAGATTACCTCTGAGTAGTCTGTATGAAACAAAATAAACTGACAGTAATTTCAGATGATCCACATAGGACAGATGCTGAAGACCTTGAATTTTCCTTGTGAGGAACCTTTGTAGTTTCTCCAATTGCTGTATGTTCTTGGAAAGGTACATACCAAAAGGGGCATTGTAATCAATTATTGGCCTGATAAGGGCAGAGTACAGGGAGGTTATAACTTCTTTTTTTTATGGAGGCAATGCCTTTACTTATGAGATGAGCAATATAGAATATCCTTCTTACCACTGTGGAGACACGGTGATCAAAGGTAAGATTGCCGTTAACCTGTGTGCTCAGGTCTCTCACCACTGAGTGTGCACTTAGGGTGCTGCTATTGATGTAGTAGTTAACAGGGACATCACTCTTACTTAACGGGATGATAATACATTTTTTGCATTGAGTTTAAAGCCACGATTTTGACACCAATCATTCATTTGTGTAAGACCTCTTGCAGGATGTTGACATTATTTGGAGATTCTATGACTGCTCCAGCTTTGCAATCATCAGCAAACTTTGTCAGCCACAGACATTTAGTTTTTGCTTGTACTTCAGAGAAATAGATTCCAAACAGTAGAGGTCCCAGGACTAATTCCTGTGGAACACCACTGGTTACAGGACTGCTGTGGGAGGTGGATTCCCCTATTTTGACTATATGTGTTCTATCAGTGAGCCAGTTAATGACCCATTTAATGATATAAGGGTTGATACCTAGCTGGGTGAGTTTGTCAATGATGCCTGAGTGGTGGATTGTGTCAAAAGCTTTAGTCAAGTCTAGGCAGGCTGTATGCACAGATTTCCCCATTGTCTAGTACCTTGGTGATTGTCTTGATGAAGTCCACCAGGTTTAACAGACATGATCTCCCTTTGACAAATCCACATTGAGTAGAATTGTGTTTGCAGATTACCTGTATCTTTGTTGATAAGGTCCATGATGCATCCGGGATTATCCAAGTGTAACTAACTCTTGGCAAGACTGCAATCCAAATTGTAGCTTGCTACAGATCCTCCACCATGCCCCAGGATTCCCACTCCTCATTTCTTGATACACTGGAAAATATTAGGGTACAACCCAACACCCTAATAATGGGCAAATTCAACTACCCCACTACTCATGTACCAACTCTTTTGCTCAATGTTTTCTGGAATTCATATATTCCAATAGCTTGGATCAACATATCCACACCCCCACTAGGAGCAGCAATATCCAGGTCTGGTCATTACCAACATGGGAGACCGGTGTTCCACACTAGAGATCAATTCCTTGTTGGTCAGATACGACCACAAGCTAATAACCCTAGACATCCACATCCCACCCGCACCCCCCATTAGGGAAACCACCATAAAAAATTTCTCCAAAGCCAACTTCATGCTACTCAAGGCAGAAGTGGTGAACTTCACGACACCCATGCAGACGGACAATAGAGGTACAACTGTTGAATCCTACACAAATGCACTTTATAAGCACTTACACGAGTGCATGGACTGTGCTATCCCTAACAGAACCAAGATTTATTTATTTATTTATTTATTTGCAGTTGGTTTACCAGGATAGTCCATTGGGCCTAAAAGAACCCGTTTTCAATGGAGTCCTGGGGAGAAAAGCTCCAAAAAGAACAGACAAACAGAATAAGTACATACATTTAAAAAGGTCATAATGCAAACTAACAGACAAGTTGAAAACAACATAGCTAGGCTACTTATACAATGTAAAAAGAGTACAGTCATAACTTTTCCATTTGATGTACATTCGAAAATGTGAATTATTGAAAGGTACAAATAATGAGAGGTAAGTTATGGCATTAAAGAGGTAGGATTATATTGTTATATGGTGTGGTTAGAATTTGAGAAAGTAATAGGTATACAGGCTTTGTTGAGTAGGAAGAGAATGAATGGGGGGTGAGGGATGAAGGGTTCCAGATTTTTTATGATGGATAGCCTCACCTCAGGCTTTGTGCCCACTGAATGGCATACAGTGACGGTTATCCCACTCCACAACTCCACAAAGGGGGAGCTACCACAGACCCCAGGAACTACCGCCCATTTGCCTGACAAGCCTGGTCTGCAAGGCCATGGAACGTATCATCATGGAACTTATAAATAAAGACATTGGTAATCTCCAAACCCTATCTTAAAAAAAAGCCAATCTGGTGGTTCCCTGCCATAAAACAAACTCTACAACAGAAGAAAGAAACTGTTGCAAAAAAGAGTAAAATCCCATGACTGGAGGAACTCCCTACTCAGCTTCAGTAAGAAGCTGAGATCCCTCATAAAATCCTCCAAAGCTAGTTATGAAAACAAAATCACCACTGATTCTAAATACAACCACAAAGCATTCTATAGCTATGTCAAGAATGTCAATGGCAATACTCATATCTGCTCTGAGTTACAGCACAATGGCACTAAATATACAGAACCAATTGATATTGCCAACATCCTGGCAGATAGGTTCAGTGCTAACTTTACCCCCCACCCCCACCCCATAAAGGGCCCATCTCTATACCGGAAGAATGCAAAGTTCCTGTAATCATGGCTGCACAGGTAAAAACGCCACTCTCCAAAGCCAAGAACACAGCATCCATGGAACCTGACAACATCCCAGGTTGCGTTCTACATGAACTACAGAATGTACTGGCACCTCACCTAAGTACCATGTTCAATCATAGCCTCACCTCAGGCTTTGTGCCCACTGAATGGCATACAGTGATGGTTATCCCACTCCACAACTCCACAAAGGGGGAGCTACCACAGACCCCAGGAACTACCGCCCATTTGCCTGACAAGCCTGGTCTGCAAGGCCATGGAACGTATCATCATGGAACTTATAAATAAAGACATTGGTAATCTCCAAACCCTGGACCCCACCCAGTTCGGGTTTGTAAAAGGCAGATCATGTCTCCTAAACCTGATAGACTTCTTTGAAGCAGTCACCAAAGCCATAGACGAGTGTAAGGTGGTTCACACAGCCTATCTAGATCTTGCCAAGGCTTTCAACACCATCCCCCCCTCTGGAATTATAGATAAACTCACTAAACTAGGTATAAATCCCTGTGTCACAAGATGGGTTGCCAACTGGCTCACTGACAGAACCCACACTATGAAAGTAGCAGACTCCAAATCCGACTTCAGACCAGTGACAAGTGGAGTATCACAGGGTTCAGTCCTGGGTCCTCTCCTGTTTGGTATCTACTTCTCTGAAGTACAGGTTAACACAGAAGGTCTTTGGCTAGCAAAGTTTGCAGATGGCTGCAAACTAGGAGCCATAATCGAAACTCCTAATGATGTGGACATCCTACAAAAAGGCCTCACTGAGACAGATGCCTGGTGTCAAAGCCATGACCTCAAGCTCAATGCCAAAATTGCACTGTCATCCCCTTTGGTAAAAACTCTGTACCCATGAACTACCACATAGGTGGTAGTCTACTTAACACCGAAAGTATGATGAGACCTTAGGACACAGGTGGACAGTAGTCCCTCCTTTGATAATCGCATCGCCACAGTAGTCAGGAAATCCTTCTACATTGCACATCTCATCACAAAAGGTTTCTCATCCAGGACAAAAGAGGTCATTGTTCCCCTGTACTTGTCACTCATTAGACCCATGATAGAGTACAAAGCCCCTTTTAGTATGTACATCACAAGATATCTACAACAACTGGAAAGGCCGCAGAAATACCTCGTAAAGAGGATTGCTGGCTTAAAACAGATGCCCTATGCAGACTGTCTCAAAAAACTCCAGCTTTAGTCCGTTGCGTATTGCCTACTCAGACGCGATCTCTGCCTAACATACAAAGTTATGTGAAACCCAGAGCTGTTGGACATGCTCCACTTAAAAAAATTCCAATCCCTCTGAGCTACACGTTCTAGGGACCTAATCCTTGTCACGACAACAAACAGAACATGCTGGAGAGATAGATTCCTGTCCCAGAGACTTCCCATACTCTGGAACAAACTACCTATCTATATCAAACAAAGCTCTTCATTAGCACTCTTCAAGAAAAATCTTGATGACTGAATGAAAAATAGGAAATTCACCCCGAGGATCACTTCTGTGGCTCTGCTTGACAGGGGCACAGGAAAATAATTTTCTTGGGTGGCGAAAGCCAGGGTACCTTTTTGGCTAGGCTTATATAGGCCCTTGGCCCAATAGCCTAGCACCTACCTATGAACCTATGAACCTATTCATTCCATGGTCTTGCTGGTAAGGATAGTCAGACTAATAGGTTTATAGTTCCCGGGGTCTGTGGAAGCACCACCTTTGTGCAAGGGAATAATGGTGGCCATTTAACATTCAGCTGGGACAAAGCCAGTGCTTAGGCTATTATTGAAAAGAGTACCCAATGGTGTTGCCAGTTCTTGTTGTGGCCCATTTAGGATGCAGCCTGGGATGTTATCAGGTCCCATAGATGTTGTGTTTTTGGCCTTAGAGAAGGCATTTACAACCTGCTCTTTAGAGATACAAGGTAGAGGGCAGATTGTAGGGATGTCATGGGGTACGTGTGGTGGGGACAAGGGTGTGAGGGTTTATATAGAACCTGTCAGCTAACAGATTAGCTATGTCCACAGGTTCAGTATATGTGGTTTCATTAACTACCAGTTTGGCACAAATCTGGGCCTTTCCTTTTAGGTTACAGATGCAACTAAAGAATGCCTTATGGTTGTCTTTAGTTCAGGAAGCTAATTTGGATTCATAGTTTGCTTTGGAGGACTTCATAAGAAGTCTTATTTGCTTGTTTAAGTTGAGGAAGGAATATTTCCAATTTTGGGCTCACTCCCTCTTACTCTCAGACAGCAATTTCTTCCTGTTATTGTAAAGCCTGTTAATGGCAGTTGTCCACCAGGCAAGTTTGGTCTTCCTTGAGGTGCTTGTTTTGGTCCTATCAGGTATGGCTGAGTCAATGTGACTGCATATCTCACTATATCTTCACCCTTCTCTCTCACCCCTTTGTACTGTTGACTATTCATTAGGCTGATGGATAAAAATGGCATGTTATGGCATTTTCAGACTGCTATTCCCTGGGAAAGGAGTCACTTGACTGCTTTGTTGCTTTGCCGTGTTCTGCACTGTAGTGTGGTCTCAGAGATTCCCTTATCCAGTATAGCTCCCGAGCGTAAATGTGCAAGAGTTACTGACCTTAGGGTTAGGGTGCGGGTTAAGGTAAGTGCATATGTATGAAAGTGTTTACTTTTTTGTTTTTTTGCGTTAGATGTATGGTTGAGTTAAGTGCATATGTGTTTTAAGCTGTTTACTTTTGTTTTGGTGGGGTAGAATTAGGGTTAAGGTAAGTGTGTATGTGTTTGGAACTGTTTATGTATATGTGCAACAGTTACTGACCTTAGGGTTAGGGTGCGGGTTAAGGTAAGTGCATATGTTTTAAAATGTTTACTTTTTTTTTTTTTGCGTTAGATGTATGGTTGAGTTACGTGCATATGTGTTTTCAGCTGTTTATTTTTTGGGGGGGGTAGAATTAGGGTTAAGGTAGGTGTGTATGTGTTTGGAACTGTGTACTGTTTTTTGTTTTTTGGTTTGAACAGCGATTTCTTTCCCTAGGAAAGAAATCGCTGTTCTGAGGTGTCGACATTTTCAGCTTTCGCTGAAATAGGGTCGATGGAACATCATTCACTGTTTTAAGCGTTTAATGTTTTAGTATAGACCCAAGACAATATAATGTATATTGTGGCCTAAGTAAGGCATATGTTCCAATACAGAATTATATCCACTGGAAATAATTGCTGTTCTACCATCACAGTGACAACAGCAGGGCACTGCAGGTGTGTTTGGGTATACCTAGCATCAGGCAATGTGTCTGACATACAGCAAGATCCTTTCTGAGTAATTACAGGGACACATATTCCTTGATTCATACAAATGATGTAATGCTTTCACATAAGCAGACATATAACAATTGACAATGCACTTATAACATGGCGCAGTCATTGATTCCAATATGATGCTTTTTTCTCACTGCTTAAGCAGATGTTCCAAGCCAGCCTTGAGTGGCTGTAAGCATTCATGTCCTTAACTGTTCTGCAGGAAAGGCACCCCCTCCAATTATAGTTTGTACATAGAGAGTGAGGGAAGCATCCCGAGTCAATTTTAGAAGATAAAAATTATGGGCAAATGCAGTACAGCTGATTGAATGATTTCATATAGGTTGAGTTCAACAGCTGTGATAACAATTCCACTGTGGTAAACGTGATTTAATAGCCATATTGTTATCTGGAGGAGTTGTACAACTTGTAGTTCTAGCATAGAGTTCCATTTTCTGTGAATGTACTGACATCACACAACAACCATTACATCATGTCAGTCTTATCCCTTGATATGTTACACAAACACATTTGAATGTATCTTTGGATTTCCTAGCAGCAGACATTTGTGTTGCAAACATCTTGGTGAGAGTGCTACTTTGGCACATGCATTAAGTCCTGTGGTGTACACGAGTGTGCTGCAGTTATTGGCTGGTATGTCCACAGACATACAGAAAAACCTCCCCTGACCACGGAACATTGATATAGGACTGATCACAATTGTGTGCACATGAACATAGGTTCATAGGTAGGTACTAGGCTATCGGCCCAAGGGCCTACGTAAGCCTAGCCAGCAAGGTTCCATAGCTTACGCCACCCAAGAAAGTTATGTTCCTGTGCCACTGTCCAGCAGAGACACAGAAGTGATCCCCGGGGTGTATTTCCTATTTCCCATCCACTCATCAAGATTTTTCTTAAAGAGTGCTAATGAAGAACTTTGCTTGACATAGATGGGTAGCTTGTTCCAGAGTATAGGAAGTCTCTGGGATAGGAATCTATCCCTCCAGCATGTCCTGTTTATTGTGGTGACAAGGTTTAGGTCCCTAGAGCATATATTTCAGAGGGATTGGGATTTCTTTAGTTGTAGCATGTCCAACAGCTCTGGGTTTGACATAGCTTTATATGTTAGACAGAGATCACCTCAGAGTAGGCGATATGCTAAGGAGTAAAGCTGGAGTTTTTTGAGGTGGTCAGTGTAGGGCATTTGTTTGAGGCCAGTAATCCTCTTTGTGAGGTACTTCTGTGACCTTTCCAGCTGCTGCAGATGTCTTGTGAGGTACATTCCAAAAGGGGCGTTGTACTCTATAATGGGTCTAATTTAATTGCAATCATGCTGGCATGTTGATATGACATTCATTATCAGGGATCCTGTCTTAATTCTCACATTCAGTTCATTTGTTTATGACAATACCTTTTGCAACCTTCTATGGCAGATGCTGACAATACACAGTTCTGGGGAATACATTGCATTATAGTGTGGTGTTTGCATCTATTCTTATCTGTCTTCACAATAACTGTTTGGGTGTTACATATGTCACACTCTACTCCCACATTTGTAACATCACACACACCTACCGATGGGATGTATAACCCTTAGAATACTGAAGTGCATAATACCCTTAAAGGGTGATCCTCATCATACATGTATTAGGCTTTTTTCTGTGATATACACAGGTCAGTGTTACCAGTAATGGAATTGGTTTGGTTCTTGCAAAAGGAGACTGTGGCTCCTAAACTATTGCTATTTTACAACATTTTATATTGATGGAATGCACTCTGTGAAAATATCCCATAATGCATATACTGTCCTTGTGGACTGTCATCTCAAGTCACCATGTCAAGGACATTAATGTGTCATGTCATTCCCCTCTGTTGCAATGTTAATTTGTGTAAGTGTCACATCTTATAATATCATGTCTGCTTTTATCTGTATTTGAATAGGAAGTGTGATGACCATTAATTAGTATGGCATACATTTTGCAACATTTTATTATTACAAAATTGTCTGTGTGACATAAACACATTCACATCAATTATCTTGCTAGATTTTGAACATTTACCCTCCTCTCTTACATATTTCTGTATACATCTCTTTGATTTCTGTGCACATTGTCCTTAGTACACTTTGCCTATCTGGCAACCCATGTATTGTAGTTGCCCTTCATGTTTCCCCTCCCCTCTTACTTATCTTAGTATTCATATGTATGATTTATGTGCACAGTATACTCCGTGAACTTTCCCCTGCCAGTGTACAGCTTGGATTATTTGCCTTAAGTAGCTCTTCATGCTGTTCATGTGAGCATGCTTAACAGGTTTGCCAATAGTCAAACGTGTTTGTTTACTGTGTGTGCACATGCTGCTCAACATGTTTTCCTGGCTGCTACCACTACTGCTGGTCATGAAACATGTCTGTATTCATGTAAGTGTCATGGCCAACATGCATTTGAAATTAGCTCAGTTGCACATCACTCCAACATGTAAACATCGTGTAGGCTTCTTGCAAACCCTATATGATTGTTCATGAATCCCTGCCTAAGTCTTCCACACATTTCACTGTGTTATATGAGCTGTTCATCAGTCACGGGCTCTTGCAGACAAAAACTTGTAACCATCTTTTAATCTACCTATGTCTCTATTTCCCTTGCATTCTATTGGGATTTTGCATGGAAACTCGCATTTAATTCTCACACCAGTACCTGTTGCATTTTACAAATGTGGGGACCAACGTGAGATTGGTTCAGAGTCCCTTTTGGAAATGCATGTAGACTGCTGGTTTGCATTTTCCCCAGAAATATCACCAGTTACTGACATTTTATCTTAAATAAAAAAAAAAAAAAAAAAAGGTAGCAACAGTGACACTGTTTAAGAAGCACCACAGTTATCTGTCACTCAGAGACCAGTCAGTCCATTTCTGTACATTTATAAGGTACAGTCCCAGCTTTGCAGTTATCATTTTCAATTATTTTTAGCAGTTTTAATTAGCTTGCATTGAGACTGGCCCCCATTATGCTATCAGAACAGGACTGCAGTACTGGTTTAAGTTATTTGATGCTCTGCTTTTGGTTCACTAACATTTGAAAACCTAAAGCGTTTCCAACATGACAACAACTTTCCAGCACCTCACTGCACTGTACCCAGGTATCCCGTCACAGCAAACACAGTTGTTCCAGCCACCACACCTCAATGTGTGCAAGTAAGTAGAAGGACCACACTCCACCTCACTGCTACATTGTATATATATATATATATGCACATGCAGTCACCTGGGAACTAGTATAGCTGTATCTCACTTTAATGCGCAATCACCTGACAAGCAAATTTATGTACTGATCATTGCATGGATTGAAATTTGTTAACACCTTGCCAGTGTTAATATATACATTGTCGTGCATATGTATCAGGTAAATACTGTTAAACAATTACTTAAGCAGTTTTGGAGTCAGGTTTTTTATCTCTTTCAAGGCACTGCATGTCCTCTCTGCATACGCTGGCCAGAATACTTAGCACAGCATTGATATTGCCATAGAAATCTGGGATTAACTGCTGCAAAATGTCAACAGCCTTGATAAGTAGCTGGCTCTATGGTATCATATTCTATTTTGATGTCCACATCTGAAGTTCCTGTTATCGACTGTGCAGAGTACACAAATCAGTCTTGTAAATCTCATAAAATTCTGAGACTTTATTAGCATCAAGAATCATATCAAGAGCACTAGTAGCAAATAATGGGCACCCTTGTGAGAGAAGAGTGTAGCTAAGGACCCACCTGAGTGATGATTGTTGGCCAGGGCCCAGTCTCGTGTGCTATCATTAGTTAGTGTTTCAAATCTGTTTAATTTGGTTGCTATTTATTGCCCAGGTTTGTGCGGGTTGGCACCAAGTTTACCAGAGCTGCACAAAGCTTAGCAACTTGCAACTGATCTGCTGTGTTATCCAAAGCATCCACTGATTTCTCCAGTAAAATAAACATAATTTTACTTGCACTTCTTGTACCATTTTTTTACTGCGTGCTGTTATTTTTGATGTTTATTTTTGCTGTTAGCTGCACTTTTTAGCCTAGTATAGACTTGGGTTCATATATGCTCAACCCAGTCTGCTTTTGCAGTTTCTGAACAACAATCCAGCTTTCCCCCATAAAAGATGACCACCCCCGCACCCTTGTGAGAGAAGGGAGTAGCTAAGGACCCACCTGAGTGGGGGATTGTTGGCCCAGGGCTCAGACTCATGTGCTATCATTGTTTTGAGTGTTTTAAATCTGTTTAATTTTGCTGCTATTTATTGACCACATTTGCTTAGTGGTAGTCACTATTGGCAGTTATAGATGCAAAGTCCCAGACAGATACAGTTCCCTTAGTCACCTGGTTGTGTTCCATCTGAGGTTTCTTGTTGTTGTACTTCACTGCCCAGAGAGACACTCAGCTGAGCCTCTGAGGTACCAATACACGTCTCACCCACTAAGCCTCTTGCCTCTCTGGTCCTTCTAGTCCTCTCCTTGTTACTGACCACAGTACTATACCTAGCATCATGGATGGCCACTTTTCCACATTTTCTTTAGCTGGCCTGATCCACGTGGGCATCCTGAAACAGTGTAGCAATTGCCTCATGTACACTGACAGCCCATTACTTCAATGTCACACAAATTCAGTATGTGAGAGATGCATATTTATATTAAGAATCTAGAATCTAAGTTTTTTTGCTCACAAATCAGCATATCAGATGTTAAGGGGGTTGTCAGCTCACACAATTCACCTACTGTACCAGCCACGCACACAGCACCTAAACCCACATATGAGGAGGTAGTCACCAGAAGCCTACCTAGAGATCAGAGACCTCCAGAACATAAACACGTTTTGCATACTTCCCTAACATCTGAACACAGTACACATGAAAACACATGCACCAGTATCTCACCTAACAAGCCCATAAGGCAAAACACAAAATCTAATGTTTTGATCATAGGTGACTCCATTGTGAGACACACAAATGTCCCACTCACTAGGCTGGATAAGGAAAAGATCATGGTCAGCTGTCTGTCAGGTGTCAGGATCCACCACATCACAAATGCACACTCAACAGCAGGTACTGTTATGACTCTGTCATAGTCCATATTGGTATGAATGATCTGAGATGTACCTCTCTGGACTATATGAAGAGAGACATGACTGAGCTTTCTGAATATGTGTCCCAGGTGGATACGTCCCTAGCCTTAAGGAGCATTCTACCTCCACCTAGGATCATGCTAAAATACAGACAAAAAAAGATTAGCTTCAACAATTGGCTTAGTTTCTGGTGTCATTCCAGGGGCATCCAGTACCAGTCAACCTGGGATGATATGGTTGATAGACCATGATGCTTTGCCAGAGATGATCATCACCTATCACCTCTTGACTTTCAGTTACTGGCTAAGGCACTTACCTCCCCATAGTGCCTTTTTTAGGCAATGTCACAAGAACAAAATTCCTGACATAAAAATATCCTCAAAAAACAACCTCAAGGTTATGCTGTTAAACACTCGGACTGCAAATCTGAAACTGCACTTACTGGAAGCATTCCTCACTTTAGAAGATACAGATGTCTGTGCATTCACAGAGACCTGGTTCAAGGCTGCAGAGAGCACCCCTTCATGCCAGGTTATAATGCCTTCTACACATTCAGACCATACAATGAATGTGTGAGAGCTAAAGTGGAGGAATATCAATTTTCATCAAAGATAAATAAACCTCTAGATTGGTTAAGCAGAATGATTCCCTAAAGTTACTCCAATGCAAATAACTGTGGGAAAGACCCCCCCCCCCAATTTATCATGAGTTACAGGTCAGGACCCCTCCATGAACCATGATATCTACACTGCCTACTTGGATCTCCTTTAATCACTCAAAATACAACAAAACACTCTGGTTATGGGTGACTTTAACTACCCATCCATAGACTGGGTAAATTATATGTGTACTAATATGCTAGCCCAAAGGTTCTTGGATTTCATTAACTCCAGTGGCTTAGAACAGATAGTTGGTACCCCCACAAGAGGCCCAAACATTCTTGGTCTAGTACTCATCAACATAGGAGATCGGTGTAAGATCACAAGTGTGCAGCCCTCTCTAGTGAAGTCTGATCATAAATCAGTCTCATTCAAACTAATAATTACATCAGATGCCCCTAACCCCAGGAGAAATTAGGCTAAAAATCTTCTCCAAATCCAACTACAGTCTCTTAAGAGACGTAATTAACAGATTCAAAGCTCCTGGCCCCACTGACGGCGAGGACACCTATACTGTGATATACACCAATGCTCTGTATAAACATCTCTGCAACTGTATTGACTCAGTCTTCCCTGCCACATATACCCATAAACATTCCTGCCACCTGTTCTCCACCTAGTGTCTCTAAAGGCCAGGTCTTAACCACTCTCTCTAAAGCCAAAAACACAGCCGCTATGGGACATGATAACAACCTAGGCTGTGTTCTAAATGGTTTAAAACAGGAGTTGGCAAAACCTTTGAGTACTCTCTTCAACCACAGCCTAAGCACTGGTTTTGTCCCTGCAGAATGGAAAACAGTTACTGTCATCCCCTTGCACAAAGGGGGTGCATCTACCGACACTGGTAACTATAGACCCATAAGCCTAACTAGCTTTATCTGCAAGGCCATGGAGAGAATCATCATGGACCTAATGGAGAGATGAGGGGTCCTAATGGAGAGATGGGGTGTCCTAATGACGAGATGAAAAGTCAGCAAGCAAATGAGAGGAGTAGGGCTGAAACTGAATTCATCCACAAGTCTTGGTAAGTACCTTTGCAAGGTGGACCCTGTTTTACACAAAATCTCACTAAGGCGACACTGATATATAGACTGTATTTATATAGCATATATAATGGACAGAAGTAAGTCAAAAACAAAAAAAAGTTAGCTGGGTGCACAAGACCTAGGATAAAAAAGTGCCCAATCCTGGTAGGCACACTGATGCCAGGAATGGAAAAAATGACAGTATAGAATCCTAAAAATATGAAATATTCCTACAATGGGGCCAGGCCAGGCCCAGGGGGAGGGTGGTCCCCCTGTTGTAGAAGGAAATAGCATCCACAAAAAGCACAAAAACTGATAGGCCAAAGAAGAGCCATAAAGACGACAGAGTGGACTATTGAGGATAAGAAAGAAATTATGTATTGTTACTAGTATGTAAAAAGCCTAGAACTTCCAGACACAAGATATACAAAATGATTAAGAGAGAAATTAGAGGAAAGAAAAATACTTCCGTAGGAAAAACTGTCAGAAGCTTCAAATAAAAATTTAGAATCATTAATACAACAGATTTTTGAAAAACAGTATATAGATCAAGAAACTTTAATCTGTTTGAAAAAAAGTGGCATCTGAGGAAGTGCAAAAATATAAACAACAAAACCTAGAAATATCTAAAAAATATAAAAAAGAAATATGGACATGGGAAAGGAAACGAGATTTAATACAATGTAATATTTATGCAAAGGAGAAAGCAAAACTAACCAATACAAAAAGAGCAGCACTGAGGATATTTGAAGAAAAAATACAGGCAAAGGAATCCGGATATGGACAACTTTACAATACAAAAATAAGAAGACTAAGGGAAAAGTAGAAAAAGAGATTAGTAATGGAGAAGTCAAAGAAACAGAAAGTGAGGTTATGGAGACCCTGCAAAGAGAAGGCTTCAGTGTAGAAAATCCAATACAGAATGCGCCACAACAGGATAAAGCGATGGATATCCAAATTAAGGGTAAGCTAGTTGAACAGGAAACAATTGGTCAGGTGCTATATGAAGATATTTTGGTGCCTTCCACATGAAACCAGTAAAAACATTCACGTGAAGCTAGACACTGAGAAAAGGAAGAGGAAACTGTGGAAACTCTGATACAGTCAATGTTGAGGAGTGGTAGGCCAGTGAGTTCCCATATGACAGAGCAATGCATGACACAGGATGAAATTGTAGAGAAGGTGCGAAAGGAAGATGCTATAGAACTTTCTATACAATGGAAACATGGAAACATACTCGGTGGCTGTAAATAAAAATCTACAAAACCAACAGAGACCTCCAAAGCAAACATCCAAGCACCCTCCACCCCCCAACACAAACCATGAAACACATACTACACAAAACCAGTGTGCCATGCAATCACAGCCCTTAAGGCAAAATAACATACCCAACATACTAGTAATAGGTGACTCTATAATCAGGCACATGGACATCCCACTCACTAGGCTGAATAAGGAGAAGGTTACTGTTAGCTGCCTGTCAGGTACCAGGATCCGCTACATAACACAAGCACTCTGGTCACTCCAGAGCAAGTACAAATATGACTCTGTCATTGTCCATGTTGGTGTGAATGACATGAGCCGTACCACCCTGGACTACATGAAAAGAGACATGGAAGAGCTCTCTGATCATGTAGCCCAGGCCGGTATGACCCTGACCGTGAGTAGCATCCTGCCCTCACCAAGAATGATACCACAATATAAAGAAAAAAATCTCGATTTCAACAATTGGCTAAGTTTCTGGTGACATTCAAAGGAAATCCAGTGTCTGTCTGCCTGGGATGACATGCTCGACAAGCCACACTGCTTCTCTAGAGATGGCTTGCAGTTGTCACCCTTAGGCTTTCGAATACTTGCCAAGGCTCTTGCCACCCCCATAGTGCCTTTTTTAGGCAAGGCTCAAAAGACAAACCCACCGCCATAAATAGCACAAGTAACAAAAAACTAAGGGTAATACTACTCAATGCCAGAAGTCTAAACCTCAAAATGCACGCACTCGAGGCACTCCTCAGTATGGAGAAAATAGATATATGTGCAGTAAGAGAAACCTGGTTTAAGCCTCCAGAGAGCATCCCAGAACTACCAGACTACAACTCATACCATATATTTCGGCCACGGAACCCAAACCGAAATACAAAAGGTGGGTGAGTATCCATATTCATCAAGGATAGCCACACCTCCAGGTTAGTGGCACAGCACGATGCTTCAGAGATCATCTACGTGCAACTAACAATGGGCAAAACTGCAATTCAAATTGTAGCTTGCTACAAATCACCAAGCATGTCCCAGGACCCCCATTTTGCATTTCTGGAAACACTGGGAGATATAAAGGTCCTACCAAACACCCTTATATTGGGTGATTTCAATTACCCAAACATTAACTGGGAGAACTACAAGTACTAACTCCCTTGCCCAACTTTTCCTAGAATTTATAAACTCAAATGCCGTGGTTCAACTGGTCAACACTCCCACCAGAGGTGACAACATATTGGACCTGGTCATCGCCAACATGGGTGACCGGTGTTACACACCAGAGGTCAACCCCTCACTGGTTAGATCTGACCATAAATAAATCACTTTGAATATCCATATTCCACCCCCATCCCCGGACAAGAAAGCCACCGTGAAAAACTTTTCAAAAGCAAACTTCACGTTACTTAAGACCGAGGTGAAAAGTTTCAAAGTCCCCATGCTGAAGGATAACACTGTCCAAGCTGCAAAATCCTTTACTAATGCATTCTATGGGCAGCTACAAGAATGCATGGATCATGCCATCCCAAGCAAAACCAAGACTCACTCCTCCAAGAAAAGGAAAGCAGTCTGGTGAACTCTTGCCATAAACAAGCTACACAATAGAAGGAGGAAGCTAGTACAGAAAAGAGTACAATCCCAAGAAGGGAAGACATCCCTAATCAGTATCAGCAAGAAACTACGATCCCTCATAAAATCATCCAAGGTGAGCTTTGAAAGAAAAAATTGCCAAGGACTCCAAAGATAAACACAAGGCATTCTTTAGCTATGTCAAAAATCTAAGTGGCAATGATCAGATCTGCTCGGAGTTAGTGCAGAATGGCACAAAATACACTGAACCGGCCGAAATCGCCAACATCCTGGCAGACAGGTTCAGCGCAAACTTCACCCCCTCTCACCCCCAAAATGTCCCATAACCATACCAGAAGAATGTAGAGTCCCTGAAATCACAGACACTCAGGTTAAAACAGCCCTCCCCAAAGCCAAAAACACAGCATCAATGGGACCAGATGGTGTCCCAGGCTGCGTCCTACACGAGCTCAAAGACAAACTAACCCCTCACCTAAACACACTGTTCAAACTCAGCCTCTCCACAATCTACATACCCATAGAGTGGCGCACAGCAATAGTTATTCCACTCCACAAAGGTGGAGCCACAACAGACCTCGGGAACTATCTCCCTATAAGCCTGACTAGCTTGGTCTGCAAGGCTATGGAGCACATCATCATGGAACTCATTAACAGAGACATTGGAAACCTCCAAACACTGGACCCTACCCAGTTTGGCTTTGTTAAGGGCAGAGTATGCCTTCTAAACCTGGTGGACTTCTTTGAGACAGTTGCCAAGGCTATAGATGAGGGAAAGATGGTACACACAGCCTACCTAGACCTCGCTAAGGCTTTCAACACCATTTCCCATTCTGGTATTATAGACATGCTCACCAGCCTGAACATAAACCCATATATCACAAGATGGGTTGCCAACTGGTTCATGGACAGAACCCACATGGTGAGAGTTGCAGGAGCTAGGTCCAACTCTAAACCGGTTACAAGTGGCATTCCCCAGGGCTCAGTCCTAGGACCCCTCTTATTCGGCATATACTTGTCAGAGGTACAGGCAAGCACAGAAGGACTATGGCTGACCAAGTTTGCAGACGACTGCAAACTAGGGGCTATAATTGACTCTCCAGCTGACACAGACATCCTCCAAAAGGGTCTCACTGAGACAGATACCTGGTGTCAAAATCATGGCCTCAAGCTAAATGCCAAAAAGTGCATAGTCATCCCCTTGGAAAAAATCAAAGTACCCACAAACTACCACATAGGTGGTAGTCCCCTAAATACGGAAGACGTAATAAGGGATCTAGTGACCCAAGTAAAATCACGACTGCCTATAGACTACTATTCCAACCTACCAAGTGCCCTGCACTATCCAATATCCTACAACCATATACTCCCCATAGAACACTTAGATCTACCCACCAAAACCTAATCACCATCCACAAACCCAAGCGCCCAGCTGGTCAACTTCTGCTTTCCTTCTCCCTAGCCAAAAAATGGAATGCTCTTCCCTCCACTCTTAGGACCTGCGATAACCTCGAAAGCTTTAAAACTCTTCTTCATTCTCACCTTTACTCAAACAGGAAATGCAGCTGTACTCTTCACCCTATACCTCTCAATGTCTCCTCCACTTTTACTCCTGGCTAACCTCTCACCTAGATAACCTTGCTCATTTGTATTATGTATAAATAACTGTAATATCTAGCCTCAAGGCCATTTGCCTGTCTTTTACACCTAAACAAAATTGTAATTGTTTGTTTCTTTATGAATGCTACCTGTTTATTTGTCAGTAATGCAAAGTTTCTTAGTAATTATTCATGTAACTATGTATTGTTGGAAATTTTCTCCCCAGGCCTCCACTGAAAACAGGCTCCCCAAGCCCAGTGGACCTCCTTGGTCATCAAACTGGAATAAATAATAATAAATAAATAAATAATAATCTCGCCTTTGATAATCACATTGCCAAAGTGGTTAGAAAATCCTTCTACGTGGCCCAACTAATCACAAAAGGGTTCACATCCAGATCAAAAGAGGTCATTGTGCCCCTCTACTCATCACTCATCAGACCCTTCTTAGAATACAACGCCCCATTTGGGATGTACCTTACATGACACCTGCAACACCTGGAAAGACCACAGAAGTACTTCACCAAGAGGATCAATGGCCTCAAACAGATGCCCTATGCAGCTTGACTGAAGAAACTCCATTTGTACTCGGTTGCATACCGCCTACTCAGAGGTGATCTCTGCCTGACATACAAGGCCATGTCCAACCCACAATTGATGGTCATGCTCCATCTAAAAAAAACCTTATCCCCTCGAGCCACACGCTCTAGGAATCTAAACCTCAACACAACAATAAATATGACGTGCTGGAGGGATAGATTCCTGTCCCAGAGACTTCCCATGCTTTGGAACAAGATTTCAGTCTACATTAGGCAGAGCTCCTCACTAACATTCTTCAAAAGAAACCTTGACGAGTGGATGGGAAACAGAAAGTTTACCTCGGGGATCACTTCAGTGGCTCTGTTGGACAGAGGCACAGGGAACTAATCTAAGAGGCGGCGAAAGCCAACACATTCTGGCTAGGCTTATAAATGCCTTTGGGCAGATAGCCTAGTACCCACCTATGAACCTATGAACCTATAATGCCTGCAGTAAATGGAAAACAAGGGATGTGTCCTCAGTTTGGAAGAAAATGAGTTAAGAGAAGAGTTGCTTGATTTAATGGACATGGATAGACATATTAAGATCAATGAGAGAAATAGAATGCAAAAGGTCAATAAAACCCCAAAAGTCAGAAGTCTGATAAAACAAATGAACACAGTAGTTAGGACTGTTCATAGAGATCCATGCGATGTAACAGAAGTAAACAGGATATATTACTGTGCAGCTAAATTAATAGCTGATAAGTTCTACCACAAGATCACACGGTAGTGAGGGAAAGGAAGGGGAGAAATCGAATACCATCATGGAAGTATCGAATAGAGAAAACTATAAACCAATTAAGACAAGAAGTGTTACTGTTAGAAGATTATAGAAGAGGGAATAGATCAACAAAAATACTAGGAAAGATAGATGTGATTAAAGCAATGCACAGTATTAGAACAGACCAGGATCTGTCATGCACTATCGCAAATAACAAACTAAAAATTTCAGCACAGGCAGAAAAACTTAGAAGAACACAGATAAATATAAGGGAAAAGTATAAAATAAACAATTTATTGTTGATCCAAAAAAGTTTTATAGAGAATTTGGAAATAAGGTAAAAGGAATTGAAAGACTGCCAGAAGAAGGGGAAGTAGATGCATTTTGGAGAAGTATCTATGAAGATCCTGTGGAATATAACAAAGATGCTAAATGGATAGAAGAAGTAAAAGAAAGAATAAGAAGTTTAAAGGTACAGGATATGAAATGGGATGAAGTAATACCCAGAGAGATTGAAACAAAATTAAGAAAAGCCTCTAACTGGAAAACTCCAGGCCTAGATGCAGTACCTCACTTTTGCTTAAAAGTATTAACATCTTTGCACAAGGATTTAGCCATGAGTAAGAACTATTTATATGCTCACTCCACACAGACACCAACCTGGCCAACAACAGGCGAAACAATGTTCTTACTTAAGAGTGAACCTGCAAGCTACCCTAAAAATTATAGAGCAATAACTTGCCTTCCAATGGCGTTTAAACTATACACTGGAACTGATGTCGGCAGAGGTTATAGTCATTTAGAAGAAAACTCAATTATGGCAGTAGAAAAAAGGGCAATAAAAGAAAGTCATATGGAACAAAGGATCATTTGTTGTTAAATAAAGTTGTAGTGGAAAACTGTAAAAAGGGGAAGAATCTAAGCATGACATGGATTGACTACAAAAAAGCATTTGATAGTATCCCACATTCATGGCTTAAAAGTGTGTAAGATACACCCTATACTGACTGACTTAATTACAATGACCATGAAACAATGGTAGACCACTTTGCAATTAAGCCATGATAAAGGACAAATTATTATCCCAGGGATAAAAATTCAAAGGGGTATATTCCAGGGTGACTCTCTCTCACCATTGCTATTCTGCCTTGCCATTAACCCATTAAGCTGTTTACTTAACAGCTTAGGCCATGGCTACAATTTAGCTCCTAGAAAACAAGGAAGTCTAAAGACTTCTCATCTTCTCTTTGTCAATAATTTAAAACTGTATAGCTCATCAGACGAGGAACTGAAAGCACAGCTGCAGGTTGTCAAAACTTTTTCAGATGATATTAGAATGTCATTTGGTATGGTTTCTGCGGTGGTACGGTGGTAGCGTTGTTACCTCACAGCAAGAGGTTCTCCCATTCGATTCTCATCTTGGCCTGGGAGTGCCTTCTGTGTCGAGTCTACATGTCCTCTCCATGGTTGGGTAGCGTTCAAAAGACATGCTTGCGTAAATGGGCGTGGCTTTGTTGAAGGTTGGGCATCGAGCTGGCACCTCGGCATTTCATAAAAACCTACTGCCAATCATTAGCGGACTGGAGTTCCACTGTGGCAACCCCTTACCAGGAAAAGCCAAAAGACAAACAACATTAGAATGTCATTTCATCTTGATAAATGTGCAAAAGCAACCTTTAAAGCAGGAAAACTGCAGTACCAGGAGAACATCCATTTGGGACAAAAATGTGATGTAAAAGAACTTGAGCAAGAGGGAGTGTATAAATACTTGGGAACTGATGAAGGATCAGCAGTAAAACATGAACAAATGCAAATAAAACTCAGTAAGGAATACTTTAGAAGACCTAAATTAATCCTGAGAACAGCATTGACATCTAGGAACAAGATCCAAGCTATAAACCAATTTGCTCCTCCTTTCCTAACTTCCAGTTTTGGAGTGATTGACTGGCCCCAAAAAGTGTTAGATAGATTAGATATTAAAACAAGAAGGATGTTCCATGCTCACCAAATGATCTATAAAAATCAGTGTATACCAAGATTATATATTCCCCATTCTGAAGGAGGGCTGGGCCTCTTTGAAATTGATTACATATATAGATCTGCAATCGTGGGACTCCACACATATCTACTGACCTCACAAGATCCAAATGTAGTATAAGTTTTGAAACATGAGGTGAATAAATCTAAGATGACTTCTCTGCCTAATTTAGCAGAAGCATATAGACGTCAATCAGGAATGGAAATCAAACCAGAAGTAGATAAAAATCAGGCAGCAACTAAATGTGCCAAAAAACAGAAGAAAGAATATAAGCTGAAGGACTAGATGAGAAGGAAAGAAATGTGGAAAAAGCATAAATATAGTTGCAAGTATAGAAAACTTCTGGAAGAACCTCATGTTTGTCAGGAATGAATGCAGGAATGGTTAGAAAGAGGCAAATTCAAACCAAGAGATGAAAGGTTAATATTGGCAGCCCAAGATAAGGGGCTACGTACACTCTGGTCTACAAAGTCCATTGACATGTGGGAGAAAGAAACAGACAAATGTACGTTTTGTAAAACCAAATTGGAAACAGTCACACACCTAGTTGCTGGTTGCAACACACTAATGGCAGAAGGACTGTATACTGAAAGACATAATAATGTGGCAAGACTGTTACACTGGGGATTGTGCAAACATTATGGTATTGAAGTGGCTGAAAAACACTGGAAACATGAGCCACAAAACATCATAGAAAATGATGAAGGTTACGTCACACGGGATCACCCATTACCAACAGTTCAAAAGACAGATGCTAGAAAACCGGATATAGTGGCCCAAGAAAGGAAGACAAAAGTAGCATTGATCATTGAAATTACCACACTCAGTGACTACAGTATCTTGCATACAGAAAGGCACAAAGTCATAAAATACCAAGATCTGCAAGCAGAAATGAGAGCAATGTGGAAGAAAGATACACAGGCAGTTCCAATAGTAGTATGACCAACAGGTCTTATAAAAAAGAATCTACAATCATATTTAGATATGTTACCGATATATGTAACCCCATATGAATTGCAGAAGGAATCATTACTAGGCACATTGCGGGTGCTGCGAAGAGCACTTTTGGCGGACATCAAGGATTGAGGCAATACTAATTTCATGAACTTTAATCGTACTTCGACGTAGGAATGGGTCCATTCCCGTCATGATATTTGAAACCCAAAGGATTTGAAGAAATTAAAAAAAGGGAGAGACCTTATCAACAAAGACATATGAAGCCTTCAAACACTTGACCTGACCCAGTTTGACTTTGTTAAGGACAGATGCCTGCCTCTTGAACTTGGTGGACTTCTTTGAGAATATCACCAGAGCCCTGGATGAGGGCAAATCTGTGCATACAGCCTACCTAGACTTAGCCAAGGCCTTTGACACAATTCCTCACTCAGGCAGCATTGAAAAATTCACCCAGCTGGGGATCGACCCATATATTGTCAGATGGGTTGCAAATCGGCACACCGACAGAACACATACAGTCAAAACAGGGGATTCCACCTCCACCGGCAGTCCCTTTACCAGTGGTGTTGCACAGGGATCGGTGCTGGGACCCCTATTATTTGGAATCTACTTCTCAGAAGTACAGGCAAAAACAAAAGATCTGTGGCTGACAAAGTTTGCTGATAACTGCAAACTGGGTGCAGTCACTGTGTCCCCAAATGATGCCAACATTCTACAAGAAGAGCTTACTCAAACTAATGACTGGTGTCAAAGTCATGGACTTAAACTCAGTGCAAAAAAATGTATTATCACCCCCTTCAGCAAGGGCTATGTTCCTGAGGATTACCCCATTAATAGCAACACTCTAAGCTCTAAATCAGTGGTGAGAGATTTGGGCATACAGGTTGACAGCAACCTTACCTTTGATCATCATGTCTCAGAATGGTTAGGAAAGGCTTTCTACATTGCTTACCTCATAAGTAAGGGCAAAGATTCCAACACAAATTATATTATTACCCCAACATACTCTTCCCTCATCAGGCCAATAATAGAGTGCAATGCCCCCTTTGGTATTACTTTACCAAACACCTGCAGCAACTAGAGATAAAATTCAGGGTCTTCAGCACAAGTCATACATGGACAAGTTGAAATCACTGTCACTATACTCTGTATCATATAGACTACTGAGAAGTTACCTGTGCCTTGCATATAGCACAACCTCTGATCATGCCTTAATGGCAAGTCAAATGGTACACAATTCACTCGCTCTAGGCACCTTAACCTAGCCTACGACATCAACAGGACTTGCTGGGGAGATAGATATGTCTCACAGAGGTTACCTCTTTTCTTGAACAAACTTCCAATTTAAGTTAAACAGAGCCCCTCATTGACCCTGTTTAAGTGTAACTTGGATGATGGGATGGAAAACCACAAATTCACTTCAGGGGTTCAACCTATGTCCCTCTTGGATAGGGGCAGTCGGTGCTGATTTAGAGTGGCTTGTAATCAATGACCATATCTCTATGCCTTATAGGCAACAAGGGTTGAACTTGGCTAGGCTTGTAAGGGCCATAGGGCCATTAGCCTAGTAATTTCCTATGATCCTATGATAAGAACCACATACAGTATTTATTAAGCTGCTCATTTATGGTATAAGTGCCTTCATTCTATACTTTTCTGGTCAATTGCAGTAATATTATTATTTTCAGTTTGTGTACTACATATCATAGCTACGCTGTCTTCACATACATGATCTGCAAGTTATTTTGCCTCTGTGTGTAGCACTTTTATACTGTTTTTTTTTTGTATTGTCTCAAATACATTTAAAAGTCTTGATTATTATTTTTGCTTTCTCTGATGGCAGTATCAAGTCAAAATGTTTATGGAAAAAAGTGCAGATTAAGGGACTTCATGATATCAAGCACCAGCTCCATGGCTACCATCTCAACAATCAGATTGGTAATAAAATAATTAGTACCTTTCTGACTCTTTCTCAAATCCCACAACTTCCTTTAAAGTTTTTGTAATTACAACATATATTATTTAAAAGGCAGTTAGCCTGATTTTTTTACTGTACCACGTTTAGTGTCTTTACAGCAGTACTTCTATCTGCATGCACATTCTCATTATACTGTGAGGACAGACTTGCAAATTCTTTCATCTGTGAAAAATTCACATTAAGATACTTTGCAGGTGAATTGAAAATGAGCTGTGTGTTTACCATTTCAGACACCAGAAAGGAGTGCACAATAGCTGCTTTTGCGTTGTGACTTTGCATGCTAAGTGCTATGCTTCTTGAAAGAGGGCCCGTATTCTCACCTGAACTCCATTAACATGACCACACATTTTACTGCCACAGATCTAGTCCTGTCCAGACAAACATCCTTTGTCCACATCCCCATGTTACTAGTAATTAGAAGAAAAATCTGTTAAGGCATTTTATAGGTTGTCAGAAGCCTCTACAAACTCAGTAAAGTCTTTATGAAGTTCTGCTTTCCAGTTACATCACATACCAAACTTACAGTCTGCACAAATTGCATCTTGTTAAAGATGTCATTAGTGTCATCTGCAATTAAACTGAAGTGCCATGCATCTTACAGCCTTTTCAGAATACTTTGCTGCATCTGTTGGGTAATGAGATATATCAGCTCATTCTTACAAAAAACACTTCTGGGGGCTGCCTACTGCAGATGCTCTACAAGTGAAGGATCCAGTTTAGCAGAGCACTCTAGCAAGACTCTGAACTTCTTGTCTGCCAATCATCCTCATAATGGTAAATTCCCTCTTCAGGACTAGAAGATAATCCTCTCCATTCATTTCAATGCATGAAGTATATGTTCCTATGTTTTTTATCTAGTTACTCAAAGTTTTTTTGAATCCCATCACCACTATCTCCTGAAAATGAGTCTGACATTGCAACTGCCTCACCATGTTGTTCAGAGGTGGTGTGTCTGTCCTGTATCTTCCTTGCATTAAGCCAGTCATTCATTGGTGTACCGACCAACACAGTATCCATTGAGAAACTGAACACAAGGCAGGGACTACAAAAAATGCACTGATAGAAACTACTGAATCAGCTGTAGAATAAGCATGTAAAATATTTCCTTGCAGCATAATCCATAAATTATTTAGGGAATGAAAAATCTTTAGGAGGTTGCCACTGTATTCTTAATAGAATTTTCTTATCCATGTCTGTGAGGCTTGTATGAGTAAAAAGCAATTTATGGCCAATGTACATGCAATATACACCAACTTACATGTCAAGGAATAAAGGGAGAAGTACTATCCTACAGCTTCCTTGTTAAACTGCAAAGTTAAATGGTTGTTGTGCTGGAAGATTTTACAGTGCTCTCCACCACTGGCAATCTTAACTGCTGATGCTGACAAGCAAAGTTGCTCCCCACCACCAGATCAAGCACTTTTGAATGCTAAACTTCATGCGCCCAACCTGCAGCAGCTATACATTTCAGCTTCTTTCATGCATATTATTGTTGTCAATGAAAATGTGTATCCTTGGAATTCCTTCAAACTAAAAATCAGTGGATAGTTTACAACCCTTGCAGCCTATATAAATAAGGGTCTATATTATATCATCAAACGCTTAAAAAAGCGAACGCTGATTGATCGACCTAATTTAAGCGAAAGCTTACAATCTTGAACTGTCAGATCAGTGATTTTTTTTCCCAGGGAAAAAAATCGCTGATCCAAAACACATACACACAACACAAGCACACCAAACAAACAGAAATCCACACACATACACCTAAAATCTGATACCTAACCCTACACTAAACTATGCACACACCACTAACTACCCACTTACCTTAACCCAAATCCTAACCTTAAGGTCCGTCACTATCGCACACTTACCTCACCCACTCCCTAACCCTAACTCACTTAAATCCGCCCTAACCCTCATGTCCACTCAATCGCACACACACCTAACCTGAGCCCTAACCCTAACTCACCTAAATCACCCTAACACTCACATCCACACAATCGCACACTTACCTGAATCCAACCGGTAACTTTCCACCATAACACTGAAAATACCGAAGCAACAGAAACGGACAACCGAATTCTTTCCCTAGGAAAAAATTCAAGTTTCTGCTGCTTCGATATTTTGCAGTTTCACGAAAATAAGTTCGATCAATCACCGTTCACTTTTTTAAGCGTTCGAGGATATAATATAGACCCATAAATAACCAAACTTATGAGAATTTGTTGTAAGGAACCAGGCAAAAGCAGAAACCAAGAAAATACAGAAGCAGCATCTACAACAAATCCTATGTGTCTGCAACAAGTCATATAATGAGCATTCAGTAGTAATTAAGTAACTAACCTGTACTTTCATTCACATCCTACTGTGGCCTTTCGTCAGCCAGTGTATTGTAAATATTTGATATCTGATTGCTGATTGTGATCTCAGTGATTGAAATGACCACAGTAATGTACTTCAAGCAGCTGTTTTCAGATGCATATATGGACCCCTTCAAACAGGAATCACCAATGATCATTCAACAGAGATTATATAACTGCTACTACCACAAAGGCAGCCATCTTCAATGTAATATTCTACTTGTTTGTTGTGATGAATGTTGGTGAAACAATAACTATAGTAATGTACTTTAAAGTTGTTGCTCTCTGGCACACAATGACCAGATAACATATATCAATCTTCATTAGGAGTAATCTTTCAAATGCTAGGTGCTTTCACATGCAGTGTATTGTAGCAGTCCTTTCCCAATGGATAGTCACTTTATTTGTGCACCTCTCATATTTGACTGTGATGAAATATTGAGATTATATTGTGGTAATAAAAGACAGGAAAGCACTTACTTCTGTAACTGGATAAATAAAGAAATGGATTGCCCTGTTTTGTTTCTCTCACTTGCAAGTTTTGGTGCACTGCTTGGAAAGGGAAACATTTCTGTTTATATGTTCAGTTGTTTGATTGTGTTAAAACGGAATGGAGTAATAACCATGGTACTGTATTTCATCTTGCTCTAGTTATGTGCATACTCTGGCCCCCTGCAAACCATTTCAAAATCCATTCAACAGTCACAGTGCTAACTGTGTCGACTGCCTTGTTGCTCTTGAAAGCAGACATTCAGTAGGGCTTTTATTCCATTGTAACTTAATCATGGAACTGAATTTGCAACATTCAGTTTTGTAATTAATTACATCAAGTGTGAGAAAACAAAATTATTTCAGCTACACATAAAACACAAAAAGGTGAAATTCTTATTCAGTTGAAAAGATTTTCTCACATTTAATTTTCTCTTTCCTTTTATCTCTAGGTAATTGCTGTCCAGCCTATTGACAGTTAGGAATATAATACATTATTAACTCGCTGGTAGCAGGCATTAACAAGTTAAAATGAACTCTCACCTTCCCAAGTTGGTGGCCATATATGACCATAATTGCAAGGCACTTGGAGAGTAATAGGGGTAATTTTCTCAATGAATAACAAAAATAAAAATGCACAGAGATAAAAAAAAAAACAAGAAATAAATCACCATAAGGAATTGCCAAACATGCAATACAATCACAAGAAATTCAAACAAAACAGAATACAAAACAATCTCACCACCACTGGAGTCTAAAACATATATGAACTTTTAAAAATCTGTATCTTCTTGCAACCTGCAGAACATAAGTACTAATTACCTTGTAGCATGCACCATTCCTGTAAACATCATCAGCCAATCCTCTGAACAACACAACATTATTAGAATGCCTCCACATCACCAGTCTGTAATATTTGAGTTCTCCTCCAACAGGTCACACATTCAAACCTTTCCAATATGTTTATACCAAAACATCACTTGAATTGCCCTAAACTATGGCTACACAGAATATAAACATCCACAACTTGCTGCAATAATCTCTAAAGCATAATTCATCATATCCATAGCCCAGTTTTTTTCAATAAGCAATCCATCTGTTCTAATCTCTTAGCCTTTCATGACACCCTTCTTCAGATTCATCTTCTGTCCACCCTTCCTATATACAAGGCGATCAGCCTCAATAACAGACATGTTCCATCTCACCACTGTCTTCCCCAGCATCTTATCAGACGAAGCTTCAACCCTGTTCCAAACCTGAACTTAAGGGCGACTTTTCAGTTGCTCTTTGCCTGCCACTATTCTGAATCCCAGAATGCATCAAAAGGTGCGCTGCTTCCCCTGGCTGCAGAGGCCTCTGATTCACCAATGACAAAGACCTAAACTCTATAAGTACCTGCTTTCTGTTATGGTCTGACAATATTCTCTTACTGCACTTCAAAATTAATCTTATTTTTAGATAAAAACATAGCCCTTTCTACAACACAAGTGGCAATCAGTTTTCACACATACACTTGCCAAATCTCTAGTCAGTGTTAAGATACTGCTCTTCTCTGGATCAGTTACTTAATGTGTGGCCATCATGCAGGCAGCCTTCACAGGATTTTTAGTGTATGTGGTATCTATTGCTGTGTAATATTAAGTGATCCAAGAGTAGGCACCCAGTGGGTACCACATGAGAATTTCACTTACTTAAAGTGATTGCATAGTCCTTCAAGCAGTACTTCTAGTCCTGAGAGTAATTGGCACCCATTAGGGCCATGGTCTTCAATAATGGCTCACTAAGGGGATGCACACCTATAATATGCTCCTGGTCTACTGTTTCAAAGAAAGTTTACTTTCCATTAACAGACAGCTTCTCTTACACCAAATAAATACTGGAAAAGCGCTCCTGCTACAGCGGCACCCTAGGCAGCTGCCTATGCCTAAGGCTGGGTATGGTCACAGGGCTTCTTCAAAGACAAAGCCAACATCAGTCAGGTGTCATACTATCTCATAAAGGAGGTAACTGCAACATGCAGACTTTTACATGAGTGTAATACTGGCAGTCATTTCTAGAATGGTTTGAAATCTTCAGGACAGTAGACAACATTCTTTATCTCTTTTAATTACAAAACAAAGTTTGGGAGATATACTTAAGTTGTAATAAAAACAGTGGATATCACAGCCAGTCAATGAGCTTTGGACTAAATGCTCTTATGTATCAGAAGAGAAGCCAAAGTAAGCTGCTTCTACAGTGAATTTATGAAGTCAAGCAGTGCAGAGTCAGTGCATTCAATGGAGTGCATTTTTTCTTAAGTATTTTCAAAAAAGTTATAGCGTCCCTAACTTTTATAATGGTCCAGAGTGATAACATACATTTGTTCACACCATAAGTATATTAAATAATATACCTCTTAAAGTAGCCTTTTCTAGGTTGCAGGAACTAAAAATGAAAACAATGCATACAGTTTTAAAATGAATAAGATATAGAAACTGAGATGCATTTGCATTTTTATGTTATGTGATTGGAGGTGAAACAATACAAGGGCTAACTGCTAAATCAGAATTCCTTGGTTACTCCCTTGAAATGTAAGTCCTCACAGCTTAACCCTTCGCTCATCCCATTGTATGCTGAAAATATACAAATAACCAAGGAAGGACATTTTCAGCTATCTATTCTTAGAGGTGTCAGCAAACCCTACTTTTGTAAATCTTTTCTCTATCCATTTTAGGAATGCCTTTATACAAACAAATGAACACTAATGTTGCAGCATGACAGAAATTTTGTGCATGTAAGAACAACTACCAAAATACAGGAAGCATCCTGCTACAGGTGAAGCACACAGTTCTACCTTTTTCTTACATTTTGGTATAATTTCAAGGATTTGCATATCTAAAATTGAATTTATGATGCTAATTATACCATAAAATTAAATGTAATTCTGACATTTCTGAAGTTCACTTCCCTGCTTTCTTTCTTAGTTCTGGAAAAAAAACACTGCTGTGTAGTGTAGGATTTACTCTGTGGAAGAACAATTTGCTGCAGTTTTAACATGTATTGAGTTCTACATTTCCCTTGAATATTGGAACCTTCCAAAAACACAATCAGCTGTGATTACATGATGGATTCACTCAACTTCATTCTTCATGCTATAACATAGTTCAGTTTTGCCAAGGCTAGATTTTGCATTCTTAATCTCGTAAACTTCTTAGAGAGTTTGCCCACCACCTCTGATCTGGTTAAAATGTTTGGCATCATATCCCACACATGGAATCCTAGACAAACTCTTGTATCTAAAGGTAAATGAAGGCCACCTAACAAATCAAGGAAGATATTCATCAGAGAACCCGGACGTCTTGTAGCTTTCCCTACAGTATTGACTATAGTAATTAGAATTATTATCACCTTCTCATCTCTTATACTGCACTGGGGTAAGACAAAAGTTACAAGTCTCCCAGAGCAACAAAATAAGTTTTTTAAATTAATCTATACCCATCAATCCATACCTTTATGATTGCAAAGGTACCCAAACATACCAATATGCAAGTTGATCTGTGTATTTTATATAAATATATATATATATATATATATATATATATATATATATATATATATATATATATATATATATATATATATATATATATATATATATATATATATATATATATAAATATATATATATATATATATATATATATGGGTCTAGGACTAATGCTTGACGACATATTTCTACAAATCGGAAATGGCCGAGCACAGTTTCGCAAAAGTGCTTTTTCACCGAAAAAAGCACTTTTGTGAAAATGTACTAAAAAAAAAATGTGGAAATGTCTGTTGCTGAGATCGTGGCACAGTGGCGATAAGGGAATATTCCCTTTTCCCCACTGTAGTGCGATCAAGGAGTGAGAATATAAAAGTAGGGGGTATGGAGGGCACAGCCACCCACATGGGGGGTGCAGGGGGGCTTGCCACCCTGCGTAAACATGATTACTGTTGTTTTTTTTTTTAATGTTGTTAGGTGTTTTCTTTTACTTGAGTTTCACAAAAGTGCTTTTTTTGATGAAAAAACACTTTCGCGAAACTGTGCTTGGCCATTTCCGATTGGTGGAAATGTGTCATCGAGCATTAGTCCTAGATCCATATATATATATATATATATATATATATATATAGATATAGACATATATAAATATACATATGTGTGTGTGTGTGTGTGTGTGAATATATACATATATCTATATATATATATATATATATATATATATATATATATGTGTGTGTGTGTGTGTGTGTGTGTGTGCGTGTGTATTAGTAGAAGTTGAGCTTGTTCACTAAAACTGTAAACATGAAAAAGTATACTCTTAGTAACGTCATTTGGTAGATGGTAATGGGTTAAAGGTAAAAGTTTATGGTGCGACAAAGGCCAGCCAGGGTACCCATGAGCAGAAAGACAGTGTGAACCTAATCAATGGGCAGATGAAAAAGGGAAGTATTCATGGCAAAGTATATGATGGTCATTAACAAATGAAAACCAGTAAAATTGTTGGTTGACTATTTTTGTTAAATGTAATTTAGAAACAAAGATTTAAGTAGCCAAGTATTAAATTATTAACAGACATTTGCAATGCTTAAATATGATGGCTTTTTTACAGAGGTGTTTAACACATTTTAAGATGTGGAGAGGGGGTGCCTAACTACTTGTGATTGTCATACGGGAATGGAGTACTCACTGAAAACTCACAATCACAGGAAAATCAGGGAAAAGCTTCCCAGCAGAGAAGCTAATAGAAAAGGTGAATAGAATACAGTGTCTTGAATACAGAGAAGGTAATGGAGACAGAAGACAGATGCAATGTGAAAGCAGCTACATAGAATGAGCAAAAGCAAAATACAGGTGATAAAAACAGAAGTCAGAGGGAGGTGAGAGAGAATGTGCTCAAAAGCTCAAAATATGACAAAAACAGAAAAATAACAGTACATAAAGGGTGCTAATTATACAGCACTGACATCACCACCTCCAGTTCATACAACACATATTCAGCTGATACAGCACATATAATAATACCTCCAGTTGATGCAGCACATACATCACCTCCTCCAGCTGATACAGCACTCACATCATCACTTCTAGTGATGCAATATTCACAACACCTCCAGATGATAAGTACTCAGAGCAGCACCTTCATCTGATACAACACTGACATCACCTACAGCTGATTTAACATTTACAACATCCCTAGCTGACACAGTTCTCACAACAACACCTCCTGCTGATGCAGTACTCACATCACCACCTTCAGTTGATACAGCACTCGACTCACAACAGCGAGTATTGTGTTCACAGCAATACATCCAGGTGATACAGCACTCACAACACTCCCAGCTGTACAGCACTCATACCACCACCTCCAGGTGATACAGCACTCACAACACCACCTCCAGCAAATACAGCACTCACAGTGACACCTCCAGCTGATACAGCACTCATATATAACAACACCTCCTGCTGAGGCAGTATTCACATCACCACTTCTGGCTGATACAGCACTCACAATACCTCCAGCTAATACAGCACTCACAGTAGCACCTGCCACTAGTACAGGACTCATATATAACAACACCTCCTGCTAAGGCAGTATTCACATCACCACTTCTGGCTGACACAGCACTCACAATACCTCCAGCTAATACAGCATTCACAGTAACACCCCTAGCTGGTACAGCACTCATAACAACACTTCCTGCTGAGGCAGCACTCACATCACCACCTCCAGCTGATGCACCATTCACAACACCTCCAGCTAATACAGCACTCACAGTGACACCTCCAGCTGATACAGCACTCATATATAACAACACCTCCTGCTGAGGCAGTATTCACATCACCACTTCTGGCTGATACAGCACTCACAATACCTCCAGCTAATACAGCACTCACAGTAGCACCTGCCACTAGTACAGGACTCATATATAACAACACCTCCTGCTAAGGCAGTATTCACATCACCACTTCTGGCTGACACAGCACTCACAATACCTCCAGCTAATACAGCACTCACAGTGACACCTCCAGCTAATACAGCACTTGCAGCAACATCTGCAGCTAGTAGAGTACTCATATACAGCAACACCTCCTGTTGAGGCAGCACTCATAAATCACCACTTCCAGCTGATACAGCACTCACAATACCTCCAGCTAATACAGCACTCACAGTAACACCCCTAGCTGGTACAGCACTCATAATAACACCTCCTGCTGAGGCAGCACTCATATCACAACCTCCAGTTGATGCACCATTCACAACACCTCCAGGTAATACAGCACTCACAGTGACACCTCCAGCTGATACAGCACTCGCACCACCTCAATCTGATACAGCATTAACATCACCACCTTCAAGTGGTACAGTACTCACAACTCCAGCTGGTACAGCACTCACACCAATACCTACATCTGCCACTGCAAGCAAGACTGCCAGAGCATGCTACCACACATGATGATGTCGTAGTCATAGGTGTCTTTATAGTCAGACATACTGGTATGCGTCACCAGACTGAGCAAATATAGAGGGATAGTAAGTTATCTCTAAGATATCAAAACTTATGATGTCACCAGGACACTCAGATACTTTCATCCCTAGTCATTGCTCCCATGGCAGTGAATTTCCTTAGGTGCATCATCTAAGAAAATATGAAAAGACATGTGGTTGTGCTCTCAGTTAAGGTTTCCATGGTTGGAAAGAAACTAGCCTGAAGCAGTATCTTGCCATCAGATAGAAATTGTCATCATTATGAATGGTATCATAATGTAAGCAAAAAAAAAAAAAGACTTAAATAATTGACTCAGTAACTCGTGTCATTCTAGGGTTATCGAATGTGTGCCAGCTTGTAGGTTGATGGTGGTCCAGCCTGCCTGCTTTACTAAGGATGGCAGCAGGCTGTGACACTAATATCAAAATGTTTTTTAATAAACTGATTAATCGCTTTCGTCAGAACAACCTGACTTCATCAGAATCTAGTAACAGCATACAAAAGCAGGCTTAACCCCCCCCCCCCCAAAATAATCGCATGACATGAACTCATTTAAAAGCCATCCATTTTTAATGTAAAATAACATGCCCTTTTAAAATCTTTAAACAATATACTGTTTTTAGTACTTTACACCTTATAGGGTAAATGCCTCAGAGTGCTGGCTATTGAAATACATTCATTTAGCCCGGGGAACACATTGTCCCATAAGTTAAGTTGCCATAAAGTCTCCCTCTTCTCAATTAGGTCTTCCCAAGGTCCACCTCTAGGGTTCCTTACAACAACATCAACCCCCCCCCCAAAAAAAAACAAACAAACCTGTGCTCAGGATTTTTTTCTATATGATTATACAAGAAACTATTTGTGTCCATCTTACTAATACTTGCCATATGTTGATATATTCTTTCTTTAAGTTCTCATTGGGTCTTCCCCATATAAAAATATTTACAGTGCTGGCACTTGGCCAAATATATCACCCCCCTGGAATTACAATTACAATGAAAGGATGCAAAAATATTATTCCCATTAACATGAACCTTGTCACACTGAAGAATATACTTGCATTGTCCACAACAATTACATTTGAATGTACCCTTCTTTCTACTAGTAGAAACCTGATGATCTCCCGTCCCTTCAAGCAAATTCTTCAGGGGCCTACCTTTCCTATATATAATAACTGGTCTAGTTCCAATAACCTGGCTGGTCTCCTCAAAACAAGAATAAGCCTCCCAGTTTTTACTTAATATGTCAATGACAACATCATGTTCTCAAATAAAGGTGGTAATAAAGGAACAGGAATATTCCTTAGTTCTTGGAGTGTCCCGTTCCATTGAAACATGGGTTCAGGCAGTACATAAAAGTGGAAACAACTCACCACCCTCTCTCATGTGAGACATTTCCTGATATACCTCACAAATTAGGGATCTAGGGTATCCACTAGCTATAAACATAACTTTTAATTTAGAGGCAAAACCAAGGAGGCGGTAGACAAGGCAGTTAAAAAATAACTGAAATTTAATGAAGTATGAGTGCTTTCGCATTGCTTCCACAACACTTCTTCAGAAAGAATAAAACAACATCTCAAAATACTTGCATTTAAGTTTCCATAAACCAATAAAAATACTGGGAGTAATTGCATGACATATAAAGCAATCAGGTGACTCTTCATTTATACTTATCACCTTACTTAAACTCCAGCTTGCAAAATCCCAAACAGCACATTCTTCATAAAAAAAGTCTAAAACATTCAGCCTGTAATGCAAAGCCGAAAAGCTGGTAAAATTAACATATTAAGTTCCTAACAAAATATACATACATGTTTATATATAACAAACAGTTCTCATACTATCAAAGGCATAATCATATTAATAACACTCTGACACTCCTGATGGAAGTCATAAGAACTAAAAAATAAACAGATACAAAGCTGCTCAATAACCCCTTCAAGATGTAGACATAAGGCCTGGATCACTGTGTCATTCCTGTTTATGTTTCTACAACCCTTCCATATAAAACAACACAGTTTGTGAAAAATACGTATATGCTCACCCCCATGGCTTCCACTTAACACAACTTAAGACTGATCAGACTAGAACTTTTTCATGTGCAATGAGCACGTTGGATAACAACCATATAGCCATACTGGAGGCTAAGCTCTCTCAACTCAGTACTGGCGAAACCAGCCAGGAGGAGAAGGAAACCACACTCACTACAATTCTAGTCTCACATAGACCTACCACAACAGCAAACCAAACACATAAACACACAAAAACATAATCGGAGGCTCTAAATAAAAATCTGCCTAAGCAGCAGAGACCTCCAAAGCAGACACCCAAGCAACCGCTACCCCAAAACAAAACACGTGCAACACATAGCTCACAAAGCCAGTGTGCTGAACAGTCACAGCCCTTAAGGCTAAACAACACACCTGATACAATTGTAATAGGTGACTATCATCAGGCACACTGACATCCCGCTCACCAGGCTGAACAAGGAGAAGGTCACGGTGAGCTGCCTGTCGGGCGCTAGGATCCGCCACATAACACAAGCACTCAGGTCACTCCAAAGCAAGTACAAATATGACTCAGTCATTGTCCATGCTGGTGTGAATGACCTGAGACGTACCTCCCTGGACTACATGAAAAGAGACATAGAGGAGCTCTCTGAGCATGTAACCCAGGCCGGTATGACCCTGATCTTGAGTAGCATCTTACCCTCACCAAGAATTATGCCACAATATGAAGACAAGATGATCAATTTCAACAATTGGCTTAAGTATTGGTGTCATTCAAAGGGTATCTAATGCCTGTCAGCCTGGGATGGCATGCTCGACAAGCCACGATGCTTCGCTAGGGACGGCTTGCACCTGTCACCCCTGGGCTTTTGGATACTGGCAAAGGCTCTTGCTACCCCCATAGTGCCTTTTTTAGGCAAGGCTCAAAAGACAAACCTACCTCCATAGGTATCACAAGGATAAGAAACTAAGAGTAATGCTACTCAATGCCAGAAGTCTAAACCTCAAGATGCATGCACTCGAAACTCTCCTTAGCATGGAGAACATCGATATCTGTGCAGTAACAGAAACCTGGTTCAAGGCTCCCGAGAGCACCCCAGCACTACCAGGTTATACCTCGTACCATGCTTTTTGGCCCCAAAACTTGGACCATACCACAAAAGGAGGGGGGTATCAATATTCGTCAAAGGCACCCACACCTCCAGGTTGGTGGCACAGCACGAAGCATCAGAGACTATCCATGTGCAACTAACAGTGGGTAAAACTGCCTTCCAGTTTATCGCCTGCTACAGACCACCCTCCCAAACCCAGGAATACCACTCGGCCTTCCTGAGAACACTGGAAAATATGAAGGTCTCTCCAAACACCATTATATTGGGCGACTTCAACTACCCACACATAGACTGGGAGCATTACTCTAGCTCCAACACCCTAGCCCAAAGGTTCCTAGAATTTATAAACTCAAATGCTATGGAACAACTTGTTATCACTCCCACAAGAGGGGAAAACATACTGGACCTGATCATCACCAACATGGAGACTCTATGCTCCAGACCAGAAGTGTATCCCTCACTGGTAAGATCAGACCATAAACTAATCTCACTGGATATTCATATCCTGACTTCACCCCCTGCCCTGAAAACCACAGTGAAAAACTTCTCTAAAGCAAATTTCGCACTCCTCAAAACTGAGGTGGAATCCTTCAAAGCCTCCGGGCCTGTGGAAAATACGGCCCAGACCACAGAATCCTTTATAAACGCATTCTATGAACACCTTCAGGAATGCATGGATCATGCAATCCCAAATAAAACCAAGACCCAATCCTCCAAAGGCAGACGTCCTGTCTGGTGGACCCCAGCCATAAACAAACTATACAATAGGAGGAAGCTACTACATGATAGAGCAAAATCCTAAAAAGGGAAGGCATCTCTGATCAGTATTAGCAAAAAACTACGGGCACTCATAAAATCGTCTAAGGCCAGCTTCGAGAGAAAAATTGCACAGGACACTAAGGATAATCACAAGGCTTTCTTTAGTTATGTTAGGAACCTGGGTGGAAATTCCCAGATATGCTCAGAATTAGTCCAAAATGACAACAAATACACCGAACCCACAGACATTGCCAACATCCTAGCTGACAGGTTCAGTGCAAACTTCTCCCACCGAAGGGCAAATATTTATCCTAGCAGAGTGCTGCCCCCCTGACATCTCAGATGCTCAGGTAAGAGCTGCCCTCTCCAAAGCAAAAAACACAACATCAATGGGACCAGACGGTGTCCCGGGCTGCATCCTACATGAACTCCAAGAAGAGCTAAACCCAAACATAAAACTACTGTTCAATCTCAGCCTTACTACAGGATATGTACCCAAAGAGTGGCGTACAGCAACAGTGGTCCCGCTCCACAAAGGTGGTGCCTCAACAGATCCTGGAAACTATCGCCCCATAAGCCTGACTAGCTTGGTCTGCAAAGCTATGGAAAGGATCATCATGGACCTCATAAATAAAGATATTGGGGACCTACAGACACTGGATCCTACCCAGTTCGGCTTTGTTAAGGGCAGATCCTGCCTCTTAAACCTGGTTGATTTCTTTGAAACAGTCACCAAGGCCATTGACAAGGGGAAAGTGGTCTACCCAGCCTACCTGGACCTCGCAAAAGCCTTCGATACAATACCCCACTTGGGCATTATAGATAAGCTCACCAGCTTAAATATAAACCCCTGTGTCACTAGATGGGTTGCAAACTGGCTCAAGGACAGAACCCACATGGTTAGAACTGCTGGAGCCATGTCAGACTACAAACCAGTTACAAGTGGCATCCCACAAGGCTCAGTCCTGGGACCTCTCTTGTTCAGTATATATTTCTCAGAGGTACAGGCCAACATGGAAGGACTGTGGCTGACTAAGTTTGCACATGACTGCAAACTGGGTGCCATAATCGACTCTCCAGCTGACACAAGCATCCTCCAAAAGGGCCTCATAGAAACAGACAACTGGTGCCAGAGCCGTGGCCTCAAGCTAAATGCCAAAAAGTGTATAGTCATCCCCTTTGGCAAAAACAAAGTGCCCACAAATTACCACATAGGTGGTAATCCATTAAGAACAGAAGAAGTCATTAGGGACCTGGGGACCCAAGTTGATAGCAATCTCTCATTTGACAACCACGTGGCCAAAGTGGTTAGAAAAACATTTTATATAGCCCACCTAATCATGAAGGGATTCACATCTAGATCAGGGGAGGTCATCATGCCTCTTTACTCATCCTTCATCAGGCCCATAATTGAGTACAATACCCCTTTTGGGATGTACCTTTCCAGACACCTGCAGCAACTGGAAAGACCCCAAAAGTACCTTACCAAGAGGATCATAGGGCTCAAACAGATGCCATATGCTGCCCAGTTAAAGAAACTCCAGCTCTACTCAGTGGCATACCACCTGCTCAGAGGTGATCTGTGCCTGATGTAAAGCCATGTCTCAGAATTAGGGATCTGTATGCACTGAGAAAATCCAATTCCCATCAAACCAAGAATCAACACTCGAGAGACTTGAACCTCAGCACTGAAATAAATAGGACATGCTGGAGGGACAGATTCATAACCCACCAGGAGGCTCCTTCACCCTGGAATAAAATCCCAGTCCAGGTTAGGCAGAGTCCCTCACTGACTCTCTTCAAGAGGAATCTTGATGAGTGGATGGGAGATCATAGGTTTACCCTGGGTATCACTTCTGTGTCACTGTTAGACAGAGGCACAGTATACTAACCTCGAAAAAGGGCATAGCAAAATTAATTTAAAATGGGTGACAAAAGCCAAACACACTCTGGCTAGGCTTATAAATGCCCTAGGGCAGATAGCCTAGTATGAACCTATGAACCTATGAACAGGAAGGTTTAACCATTAGTCTATACTCAGTGAGCTGATCCATGTCTTCCAGATCTGTATGCACAAACTGCAATAGCAGACTTTGAAAAGGCATTAGAATGCCGGTTCATTTCCAATAGATAAACTTATTGATTTATAACAAAATGTGCTTAGTAAAGCCATAGGTGTATCCATATAAGTATTTTTTACTTATTTTGCTGTTCTTTATATACACAAGACTGTTGTTGATTAGATTTACATGCACAAGCTGTTTAACTGGATTTTGAAATGGCATGTGTATGTAGATCCATTTAAAATTGATATATTTGCTGATCAGTCTTACGTTGTGTTAAGTGGAAGCCATGAGGGTGAGCATATAAGTATTTTTCAAAACTTTGTTGTTTTATGTGGAATAGTTGGTGATGTCCCTATTGTAATGCATGTAAACTCCAAAATATCTGTGGCACTATTCAAATAATCAGTAAAACCATAGGCCTCAATTTTGTCACAGTCCCATGCAATAAAAATGTCATCCAAAAATCACAGGTATAATTTCCAGGGAACAGGTACAAGTTTTTCAAACAGATATTTCTTCTCCCATTGCAGCAGTATCACAGTGGCAAATAACAAGGCACAGGCAGCCCCCATTGCCACCTCCTTTATTTGGTGAAAGTACTGCCAATCAATATACACAAAATTGTTCGTTAAAACAATTTCCATAAGGGTTGATGAAATGTTTATTTCATTGTTACTAAAATACCCTGTATCATGCAAAAAATCACTTAACCAATCTAGTCCCACATTGTGGGGAATAACATTGAACAAGTTCACAATATCAATTGTTAAAAAACATAAGTTGTCAGAAAACTCTATTCCACCCATTTTGAGAAGAAAATCCCAAGCATCATGGCATAAATGCTCACATTGCTCCAAAACCCCCTTTACCGTAAGATCAATATACTTGGCTAATGAATGAGTTTTAGAGGTACCCAAGTTGACAGTCAGCCTCATAGGTGGATCAATAGCTGACTTGTGGACCTTTGGAATACCAGAAATTGAGGGAATAGAGGGAAACTTAGTGTACAAATGTATATAAAGCAATATAAATTTGCCCCTGATCCAACATATCCTGTAACTAAAAATCAATTCTTTTGTAGGCTATATCGATAAAGTTGATGGAGGTCTCCTAATAAAATTCATGACTATTAAGAAACTCAAACATTTTGTTGAAATAATCAGTTTTGTTCATAATAACGATGTCCCACCTTTATCAGGCTTCATTACATGAATATTCCCATCCTTAACAAGTTTTAATAATAGTGGCCTTTCATTGTCATTTAAATTACTACATATTGCAGCATTAGAGACATTCAACATTCTCCTTAAATCAAATTCACATAGCCTTTCAAATAAAATTAAAGGCAAAGCCAAAGGAGGATTAAAAGTGCTATTTCTCTAAACACAGTCACCATAGTTCACACAGTCTCCGCCATTAAAAAACAGTTTCAGATTCAGTTTATGCACCATTAACTTTAAGTCCAACAAAATGTTTTCTGTCTTTGTACCACTGTCAAGAACAAAGTTCATACCCTTGCTCAATAAGTCTGCATGCCCAGTTCCAAAATCCTCCAAGGTATAATTAAACAATTTAAAGTCCCCAGCAGAGTTAGATGCAATGACTGGTACACACATTTCACAGTGGTTTTTCAAATGGGGAGTACTCACATGCTCGTACTTCAATAGTTCCTCCTCCACTGTCGATTCTGTCACCCCCTCGGCCAGTTCTGCTCTTCTCTCTGCCATTCTATCATCTGCAGTTTGTTCCTCCAATTTCTCTGGTTCTGAATCTTCTAAGAATGTTTAAAAACCTGCCTCTCTAAAGGGGTTGAATGCTCATTTTGGCCCTCTTCTCCATTCTGCATCCTGTCATTGCTGGAAACATCAGTAAAATCCTCCCGCCTCTCAAAGGTTCGGATTGGCAATGGATAAGCCTTTCTGTCTTGGTACTCCAATCAGTTGCATTCCATTTTATTCTCTTTCCTTTTCAGTATACCATTAACGGCACGGTCAGTCCTCTGGAATATACCATTGTACTGACCATGAAGAGGGGGAAATAAATTATTTTGGATATTCCTATCCAACATTGATGCTTCCTGCATCAATTATTCAATGGCAATTTTATTATGATTAGATTCTGATGAAGTCAGGTTGTTCTGATGAAAGTGCTTAATCAGTTTATTAAAAAAACTTTTTGATAATATTGTTGAAGCCTGGTGCATTCATTTCTAAGTACTGGTTTGGTATTCTTTGTTACAGTTCTGGTTCTCAGTTTTGTTGTTTATCAAGGATGGTCTTCATTTTGATCCTCAGGGCTTTGGATAAGATATCTTTGTCTTACAGCACCTTTTTTCAGGCAGACTCAGTCTTCTACATCTATCATCTTAAAAATCGCAATCAGGTCATCCTGAAAGTTAGAAAGTTAATGTAGAAAATGCCCACATTGGAAGCTTTCCTGATCCACGAACATATTCACATTTGTATAATTACAGAAACTTGGCTGCTGTACAGTGACAACACTCCTCTTTTACCATGATTTAACGGCTATCACTTGTTCAGCTGTCCTAGTTAGGACAGGTATATGTCTGGTGGGCATAACAAAAACCAAAACACAAACCAAAATCCAAACGAAAGAAAATGGAACCGACAATGGGTACTGGAGGACTGAAACCACCACAAAAATGAATTTTACCTAGGTTTCGTCTTTATTTAGACTTCTTCAAAAACAAAATGTTAAAAAGTGGTTACCCACCAGCATTTATACAAGATAAAATGACATCATTGATCAATTAGTCAATTAGTCAATTAAAAAACTTAAAAGGCAAAAAACATTTCACCATACTTAAAGCAACCTGAGCACACACCCACACACACACAAACAAATCACTTGTAATATGGTGAACATACTGCATTAGTGACAGTAAAAAATTCATAAATACGGTGTCGCAAAATCAAATAACAAAATGTTATAATGAAATAATGAAAATGAACACATAGCATCACACCATGTAATATGTAAAGCTGAAAAAATACAATTATACATGGCAAGTGAAATTATCAACTAGTCACCCAAGAATGTGTTTCAGTTTTAAAATTGGGGCTATACTAATATAATCATTAATACCAGGAAAGACAGTTGCATTCAACCTAAGTTGCTACCTTACTTCACTAATATCTAAATGCAAATCTAAAATCCTACCCTGTACATCCTTAATTATATTTTGCAATATACAAAACTTGAAATGATGTCCATCATGGGTTTCAATGTGCCTGTAAAGGGCATTAGTGCTTTTCCTTAGCCTTATATCTGAGAGGTGCTCATTAATCCTCTCTTTAAAGGCGCTACTAGTTTTTCCAACGTAAAACGCCGGACACTGTACACACTGTGCCATGCACACCACATTTTTTGTATGACAGTCAAAATGCCCATGTAATCTAATAGGCACACCTACCACTTGTAAATTGAAACCTGTTACTAAGATGTGATGACACACACTACATCTCCCACATTTAAAATTCCCGACGGGCCTACCAGTCACAATGGAAACATTATCACCCTTCTCTAATAGCTGTTTCAACGACCTAGCCTTCCTAAAAACACATTTGGGATAAGTACCAAGCTTGTCCCATACCAAACTATCTAACCTGAGAAACCTCCAATTGTTGTATATAATGTCCCTAATATTGGGAGCATCATAAGAATAGGTGGTGATAAAATAAAGGTTGTGTTCGGAAAAATGACTAATGGTGTTATCAGTCGCAGATGGAGTATGATCATCATTATCCACATTAACAATTTGATTGATTGTATCTTGGTCCACTCTTGTAAGTTCTGTACTTTTCCTACCTCTAATTAATGGCCAATACACCCCTTCGTCCCTCTTCCGTTTAACTTCCTCCAATACAGCTAGACACATACCTTCAGGATATCCTCTCCTAAGGAACATGCTCATTATAAACTTCACTTCCTTCAAAAAATCTAAGTCATCACTAACCATCCTGGCAGCCCTGACCATCTGACCTTTAATAATTGCTCTTTTCTGATGGTCAGGGTGCCAACTAGAATAACAGAGGTAAGAATTTGAGAAAGTGGCTTTTCTGTAGATGTTGGTGGACAAAGAATAATTTAAAGGGTCTATTTCTAACTTTACATCTAAATAAGAAATCTCATGTTTGCTTATAGAGTGAGTGAACTTCAAAAAATGCACCGTACTATTAATGTATTCCATGAAGGCATTTAAATCATCTTCACTACCTTCCCATACTATAAACAAATCATCTAAATATTGGGTGTAGTGTCTAATTTTAGATCTAAAGCCACTGTGAAGAACATATTCCTGTTCCCAGTAAGACATAACACAATTCGCATAAATAGCTACACCCATGATTTGCTTAAAGTAATAACCTTCAAAGAAAATATAATTATTGGTCAGTACCATTTCCATCAAAGTGATGAATACATTTATACGGTCCTGATCGTACAAGCCAGTCTTAAAAAGCTGTTGTTCCAACCATTCCAACCCTATGTCATTGGGTATTACAGAAAAAAGATTCACAACATCAATAATAACTAAAATGGTATTTTCATTAAATTTCACAGTACATAGGTTCTCCAAAAACTGCCAAGAGTCCTTCGTAATATAATCAAATAACTTGATGCCTTTTTGCAAGTTATAATCCAAAAATTCACTAATGAAACAAGTTTTACTGCGTTTACCATCAACTATAGGCCTGAACTTAGGTTCATAGGTTCATAGGTTGGTACTAGGCTATCAGCCCTAGGGCCTATACAAGCCTAGCCATAACAATTCCCTGGCTATTTCTTCCCACATTATTTACTTTCCTGGACACCTGTCTAGCAGGGCAACTGACGTGATCCCTGGGGTGAATTTCCTTTCTCCCATCCAATCGTCAAGGTTCCTCTTGAAGAGGTCCAAAGAGGCACTCTGCTTGACATGTATGGACAATCTGTTCCAGAGTCTGGGGAGTCTCTGGGTCAGGAACCTATCCCTCCAGCATGTTTTGTTTATTGTGATGACAAGGTTTAGATCCCTGGAGCGTGTAGCTCTGAGGGATTGGGATTTCTTTATGTAGCATGTCCAACAGCTCTGGGTTTGACATGGCCTTGTATGTTAAGCAGAGATCGCCTCTGAGTAGACAATATCGACAGAGTATAGCTGGAGTTTTTTTAGCGGTCAGCGAAGGGCATCTGCTTTAGGCCTGTGATTCTTTTAGTGAGGTATTTCTGAGGCCTTTCCAGTTGTTGCAGATGTCTTGAGAGGTACATACCAAATGGGGCATTGTATTCTATAATGGGTCTAATGAGGGATAAGTACAGTGGGACAATGACCTCCTTTTTCTGGATGAAAAGCCCTTTGATGAGGTGTGCCACATAGAAGGATTTCCTGACTGTTGTGGCGATGTGGTTATCGAAGGTGAGACCACTGTCCACCTGTGTCCCTAAGTCTCTTATCACACTTTCTGTGTTTAGTGTACTGCCACCTATATGGTAATTCATGGATACATGTTTTTTCCCAAAAGGGATAACAATACATTTCTTGGCATTGAGCTTGAGCCCATGGCTCTGGCACCAAGCATCTGTTTCTGTAAGGCCCTTTTGTAGAGTATCCACATCATTTGGGGATTCAGTAATGGCTCCCAGTTTGCAGTCATCTGCAAACTTTGTTAGCCAGAGTCCCTTAGTGTTGACCTGTACTTCAGAGAAGTAGATGCCAAACAAGAGAGGCTCCAGGACTGAACCCTGAGGTACTCCACTTGTCACTTGTCTGGATCTGGATTTGGAGTTGGCTACTTTTACAATGTGGGTTCTATCAGTAAGCCATTTAGCAACCCATTGGGTGACATAGGGATTAATGCCCAACTTAGTAAGTTTATCTATAATTCCAGAGTGGGGTATGGTGTCAAAGGCCTTGGCAAGGTCTAGATAGGCCGTGTGGACCACCTTACCCTTGTCCATGGCTCTGGAGACTGATTCAAAGAAGTCAATCAGGTTCAGGAGACAAGATCAGCCCTTCACAAACCCAAACTGGGTGGGGTCCAGTGTTTGAAGGTTGCCAATGTCTTTGTTTATAAGTTCCATGATAATACGCTCCATGGCCTTGCAGATAAGGCTTGTCAGACTGATGGGACGGTAGTTTCCAGGATCCAAGGTGGATCCCCCCTTGTGGATTGGGATAACTGTAGCTCTGCGCCACTCATTGGGCACGAAACCTGAGGTGAGGCTATGATTAAACATGACACTTAGGTGAGGTGCCAGTTCATATTGTAGTTCATGTAGTACACAGCCTGGGATGTCATCTGGTCCCATGGATGCTGTATTCTTGGCTTTAGAGAGTGCGTTTTGTACCTGTGTGGCCGTTATTACTGGAATTTGGCAGTCTTCCGGTATTGAGATGGGCCATTTAGGGGGTGAGAGGGGGATGAAGTTGGCACTGAATTGATCTGCCAGGATATTGGCAATATCCTTCGGATCAGTATATTTAATGCCATTCTGTTTTAGCTCAGAGCAGATCTGAGCATTGCCATTTAGATTCTTGACATAGTTATAGAATGCTTTGTGGTTGTCTTTCGAATCTTTGGCAATTTTATTTTTGTAACTAGCTTTGGAGGATTTTATGAGGCATCTCAGTTTCTTACTGAGGCTAGTAAGGGAGTTTTTTGCATCCTGGGATTTTCCTCTTTTCTGCAAAAGTTTCTTCCTTTTGTTGTAAAGTTTGTTTATGGCAGGGGACCACCAGATTGGCTTCCTTTTTTGGATGAGAGCATTTTGGTTCTATTTGGGATGGCACGATTCATGCATGAGCGGATGTGCTCGTACAGTGCCTTAGTGTAGGATTCAGCAGTTGAACTTTCAGTTCCCGTCTGCATGGGTGTCATGAAGTTTGTCACTTCTGACTTGAGTAGCATGAAGTTGGCTTTGGAGAAGTTTTTTATGGTGGTTTCTTTACTGGGGGGGTGGGGGTGGGATGTGGATGTTAAGGGTGATTAGCTTATGGTCAGACCTGACTAACGAGGGGGTGACCATAGGTATGGAGCATTGATTTCCTTGACATTAAACAGTCCCTTATGTATCTTAGGAATCCCAAAGATAGCACTCACCACAGGAAATTCGTTAATCATGAAAAAATACTCTGATTCAGCAATTTGTCCTTGCATCAATAAATCCTCAATTAACATATCCACCCTAGCATTTGCAATATTAAGTTGGTTTAAACTGCTTTCCTCATAGGTCTCCCCACTTAACATTATTAACATGTGATTAATGTAATCATTTCTATCAATAACCACTAAGCCACTGCCCTTATTGGGCTTCATGAATCTAATGGACCTGTCCCTAACCAAATCATCCAACAAGCTCCGTTCATCCCTAGATAGGTTGTTTTGACTGTTAAATGCATGATAACCATTCAAAGACTTACTTTTGTTAAGGTAGTCTCTTATTTCCAACTCACAGATTTTTTTCTAATAAACCAACTATAGTGTTTGAAGGTGGTATAAACTTACTAAGTTTTTTTAAAATTTCACTCCGTCCTTGAGATTCATCTTGAAACATCATCTTTATGTTCATTTTCCTTGTCAATAGTTTCAGATCAATAAGAATGTCAGATAAATTACCCCTGACTAGGGGCACAAAGGTGAACCCCTTTGATAGTAATTCCACATGTTTTGTATTAATAACCCTACTGGAAAAATTGTATACTTTGTAATCACCATGTGTATTACATACTACCAGAGGGTTACTAAGATATTCACCATTACATATCCCTACTTGATTATCAATGATGGAAACCAATTGTTCAATACTAACACTAATGTCCCCATCACTGTTATCAATCAAAACATCATGAATCTGTCCAGAAGTTACATGTTCATTGTTATCATTCACTAAACTTTCAGGCACCATATAAGTACTAATATCTGCACTTAATTAAATCAAACCACAATCAGTAATAAACTCCCCAGAACCCATGCTATTACCCAGTGTTGCCACTTCAGGTGAATTAACATTCACATCGCTGTTGGCTAAAAAAAAACATTGGCAAATTATTTGTACCAACAGCAACCCTAATGTCAACTGTAACGTTAGTTTCCATAGTGGCATTTAGTTCTGAAACATTGTGGCCAAGACTAAATAAATCTACATTCTCACAATTGCAAAGTTCAGCATCTACGTGCCTAATATATTCACTTATGCATTTGCTATTTAATTCATTCAAAATTACAACATCGTTCAAAATGTCATTGTTAACAAAAAAAACAATTTATGTCTTTTGAATTTTCGTCCCCCGTGCTCAAAACGGAAATGTCATTGAAAGGGAAATGAAGTTTGTCTTTAAACTCACGTTTGTGAAGCCAATCAGTTGAAACAATATCTAAGGTAATTGTTTTTCATCCCCAACGCTGGCAGCAGAACGCTCCTTTCGATACAAGTTAGTCATATTAGCCTCAATGGTATTAGACTGATTGCAAGCGTTAACTTCCATACCATTTACGCTAGTGTTTGCTGATTCAGAGTTATTGACATCCATCCCACAAGTAAAATTGCTGACCAGTCCAAAGTTACTCAAAACCTGATTACCAGCAAATTCACTCTGATAGCAATGAAAAGGAGTCTCACCTTCAACAGAAAACGTGCTTTCTGAAATTACCTTCTCCACTCGGTTCGAGCTACATTGCATTGTTGCTGCTGATAAAACCTCCCTTTTGGTCTTGCTCCTTGCTGCACGTAGTCACTGAATTCACCGCTTCCCTGTTGTTGATTCATCTGGACACGACCCTTTAGCCTCTCTGAATGCCTTGGTCCTTCTTCTAAAGGGAACTCCTCACCAACCACTCTCATATTAGTACTTCCTGTTGTTCTCGTCACTTCCATTCCCCCACTCGATACCTGATTGGCTGTGTGTTCTTGACGCCAAGTGTTGCCTTCAGAAAGCGGATAAACTGTTTTATTCTTATACTCATTGGTGTCACGAGCTATTTTGTGTGCTTTTCTCCCATGTATAATCGCACAATGTGAATCTACACTCGCCAACAGATTAGTGTAGTTAGTATAATAATGCTCAAAGTTTAAGTCAGCTGTAATGGCTTCATTATCAGTCTCGAATTCAGCCATAAAACCAGCAATCACCTGGTCATTATATTTAATAATAATGTTCATGAGCTCGAGACCTGTTTTATCATACAATTTATGAACTTCCTCCAACATTTCATTTTTTCCTTCAATTCCATTTGGATATTTCCAAGTCTGTAAACCCCGCGGCACTAAGCCCAACTCGATATTTTTATGTAAATAACTGTTTTCAATCTGCAATTTCTTCAAGGAAAATAACTTTTTCTCAAAATCTCTCAAACGTTCAGTTAAGGGCTTATTAACAACCCCCCCTGAGTTAGATGTCATCACATTATGTTGAAAATTATAATTGTTCACCTTCCACTGCATTGCATCTAAGTTCAATGAATTACCTGCCACATTTTTGTTTCTCAGTGCTGTACTAGAAGCCCCCAAATCGGTATTCACCTCAGGAGGACTGGAACATGGCACTACAGCCACCACTCCTCTGGAAACCTTGTGGCCAGGTAACGAACCTCCAGAATCTGACTCTGTCACGATGTTTGAACCGTTTAGCTGTTTGTTAACCAGTTGCTGTATTTGTATTGTGTGCTCAGCCAATTGTGGGTTAATTTGTTCCAATAGCCCCAAGATGTCTGGTCCACCAACACCATTCTCCATAACAAAAACCAAAACACAAACCAAAATCCAAACAAAAGAAAATGGAACTGACAATGGGTACTGGAGGACTGAAACCACCACAAAAACGAATTTTACCTAGGTTTCACCTTTATTTAGACTTCTTCAGAAACAAAATGTTAAAAAGTGGTTACCCATCAGCATTTATACAAGATAAAATGACATAATTGATCAATTAGTCAATTAGTCAATTAAAAAACTTAAAAGGCAAAAAAAATTTCACCATGCTTAAAGCAACCTGAGCACACACCCACACACATACAAACAAATCACTTATAATATGGTGAACATACTGCATTAGTGACAGTAAAAAATTCGTAAATACGGTGTCACAAAATCAAATAACAAAATGTTATAATGAAATAATGAAAATGAACACATAGCATCACACCATGTAGTATGTAATGCTGAAAAAAATACAATTATACATGGCAAGTGAAATTATCAACTAGTCACCCAAGAATGTGTTTCCATTTTAAAATTGGGGCTATACTAATGTGATCATTAATACCAGGGAAGACAGTTGCATTCAACCTAAGTTGCCACCTTACTTCACTAATATCTAAATGCAAATCTAAAATCCTACCCTGTACATCCTTAATTATATTTTGCAATATACAAAACTTGAAATGATGTCCATCATGGGTTTCAATGTGCCTGTAAAGGGCATTAGTGCTTATCCTTAGCCTTATATCTGAGAGGTGCTCATTAATCCTCTCTTTAAAGGCTCTACTAGTTTTTCCAACATAAAACGCCGGACACTGTACACACTGTGCCATGTACACCACATTTTTAGTATAATTGACTAATTGACTAATTGATCAGTGATGTCATTTTATATTTCTGGTGGGACTAAATGCATATTCATTCACAATGTTATCATCTTGTGATTAGTACATTAGTACATTAGGCTAATGACCTAGATCTTCTGTATTTCCGGGAATCTACAAGCAAGTCCAATTATCAAACTGCTGTCAAATATAGAACACATCTCCCATTGCCAGCAACTTGTTAATAAATTAGAATCCTTAACCACTGAATCTAATATATGCATTCTGGGAGATTTCAGCTACTCATTCATGAATCAGAAAACAAACACCACAACATATGCACAAAGGTTCCAGGACATTATTAACAATAAATCTTTAAACCAGAAAGTACCTTTACATAATACTTGAACTGGTTCTTACAAACAAAACAGTGAGATGCTCCCTACTCATGGCTGTCCCATCTATGGTCAAATTAGGCTACTGTACTGCCCTTTTTACTATATTGACCCCACTTAAGAAGCCCTTCAATCCTACTGTCTTTGGGAATTTCTCCAGGACCAATTATCTAGCATTTTCTGAAGACCTATAGAGATTTAACATCTCTCCACTTCAAAGGGACTCCCATAGCAAACTCCCATCTATACTCTTGCATTGAGGCATCTGTCACCATCTACCAGAAATACAATGCTAATTTTAGGGACAGATCCTTGTGGTGGGTCCCCAATATCAGTAACCTTAACAATAAAAGGAAACAAAAAACTGCTAGCCCTAAGAAATAAACTGAAATCACTCCCATACTAGAAATAACCTCAAAAGGACAAGCAAAGAACTCAGGTTAGTGATCAACATCTGCAAAGCCAAGTGCAAATTAAATATTACCACAATCAAACAATAACCATAAAGACTGCTATATGAGCCAAGGGAGTCAATCTTAGGAACAATACTCACCACTATACTAAGTTGAGGTACTCTGCTTGACATGGAGTGGGAGTCTATTCCACAGATGGGGTAGTCTTTGGGACACAAATCTATCCTGCCAACAAGTTCAATTAATGTTACAGACTAGGTTAATCCCTTGTATGCAGGTTGCACGAGTGGAGTTTGTCTTATGGATATGTATCAACTCCGTCAAGGCTGGGTATGAAATAGCCTTGTATGTCAGACACAGGTCACCTCTGAGTAGTCTGTATCAGACTGAGTAGAGGGACAGGGCTTGTAGCCTATCTGTATAGGATAGGTGTTTTGAACCCATGGATTTTCCTGGTTAGGAACCTTTGTGGTCTCTCCACCTGCTGCATGTGGTTGGCAAGGTACATGCTGAAGGGGGCGTTGTACTCAATAATGGGTCTGATAAGGGAGAAGTACAGGGATGTTATGACCTCCTTGCTCCTGGATGAAATACCCTTATTTATGAGGTGGGCCATGTAGAAAGCCTTCCGTACAATGGAGGCAATGTGGTGGTCAAAAGTCAGGTTGCTATCAACCTGGGTGCCCAAGTCCCTTACAAATGATTGCACGCTTAGTATATTTTTATTAATGTGATAATTAGTGGGGACACCATTTTCCCTAAAGAAGATAATGATGTATTTTTTGGCATTCAGTTTGAGACCATGCTTCTGGCACCAGTCATTAGTTTGGGTAAGACCCTCTTAGAGGATGCTCACATCACTAGGGGAATTTAAGACAGCACCCAGCTTGCAGTCATCTGCAAACTTGGTCAGCCACAGACCACTGGTTTTAGCTTGCACCTCAGAAAAGTATATTCCAAAAAGTAGAGGCTCCAAGACCGATCCTTGGGGTACACCACTCATTATGGGTCTACTACTAGAGGTGGCTTCCCCTACTTTGACTGAGTGGGTTCCATCAGTGAGCCAGTTAGCTACCCATCTGGTAATATACGGGTTGATGCCTAGCAGGGAAAGTTAATCTATTATGCCTAAGTGGGGAATAGTGTCCAAGGCTTTGGCTAGGTCAAGGTAGGCAGTGTGCACCATCTTCCTCTCATAGCAGGTGCTCTCCTTGTTAACATAAAACATTGTCTGATTCCTTCCTAATCCTTTACAGTCTTAGTCTTTCCATTGTGTATGTGTCTGTGGTACTGAGGACAGCTGTCATTGTAGCCTTACACAATAGATCAGTCATGATCCTAATTTACTCACTATCATTAGTAGATGTTCCTTTCTGTGATGATTAACACTGTGATATCCAAACCAATGATCCAGAAAACTAAAAAAAAATTAGCCTTACCAGCATCATATCTGTATGGGACATATCATCATCAAGCTCATAAGTAATGATAATAAATGAAAGGCAACTCTCGGAATAACCAACTCTTTTGATAACCACAAGACTCCTAATTCTTAAAATCCAATGTGGCAACAGCCAAAAGGACAATACCACCAAGTAAATACAAAAACTGTTTATTAAAGAAAAAAAGTTGAGTACTTTCATTCCTAACCATAGAGACTTCATCAGAACAAATAATGAGACACAATTGCATGCATCATGCAAATTAATTAAAAACACTTACCAGTTAAGCTCCCTTGTTAAAACCAGCCAATGAAAAATCAAGTCACTGAAAGACCATGAATACTGAAATAATCACAGGACTTTAAAAACAAACAGGCAGTGTAAAAACATGTCATACTTCCAGTTTGCCTTAACTTCAATATTGCAGTGAAGGAACATAAATCATTTAATCTGGGGGGCATGTAGCATTTAACAATAGTTGCCCTTTCAATTCATTTTTGCTGAAAAGTGTATCATCAACAATATAACCCCTTGGATCATTCACCACCTGTTCAATGATGGTAAATTTAAAAGAATGCATAGGATGCATGCATACGATGTGTGAAACTGTGTTTGATTATTTGTTCTGATGAAGTTCCTATAGTTAGGAACAAAAGTGCTCAACTTTTTTCTTTAACAAACGGTTTTATATTTACCTGCTGCTGTTTTCCTTTTGACTATTGCCACATGGGATTGTAAGAATCATAAATGATATTGGTAGGTCAAGCCTTTAACACTAATCAGTTATACTTTCTGAAAGGTAGAGTCTGTCTTTTAAATTTGGTGAATATCCTTGAGAAATTCATTGAAGGGCTGGATGACAGCAAATTGGTGCAAACTGCCTACCTGGATGTATCCAAGGCCCTTGACACTCTCCCAGACTACAGTGTTATTGCAAAACTGACCCAAGTAAATGTTAATCTTTATATAACTTGTCAAATACCAAATGGGTTTCAGACAGGATCCACACAGTTATGGTTGGAGGCACTGCTCAAAAAGAGAGGTCATAAGAGTTATCCCACAGAGTTCTGTTTTGGGGTCAGTGTTCCTTGGCATATGCTTGATTGATGTCCAAGCTGACATCAATCAAGTGTCTTTGGCTGAGTGTGTTTGCTGAGGACTGCAGACTTGGAGCAGTCATCAGCTCATCATATGGCATCCATAGCCTCAAAAAGGGCCTATCTCACACAAGTTCTTTGTGTCAAAAACCACAGTCCTTTTTCATTTCTAAGAAATGCAGCATTGTTCCTTTTGGGAAGCAAGGACAGCCCTGCACCTCCCTCATTAATTGTATCACCCTAAAATCAGACACTGTCACAATAGATATAGATGCATTTGGGGCCAACAAACTGACTTTTGACCACCACATAACAACTTTCATTAAGAAATCATTCTGCCTAGAGTAATTAAAAACTAAAAACATTTCTTTCTGGTATAAAGACATTCTTGCCCTTCTCTACTTATCAGACCCATAATAGAATATAATGACTTATTTGGAATGTATCTATCCAGACATATTGACAACTAGAAAAATACAATACCACTTTAACAAGAAAATCTCAGAAATTAGTTGCATAATTTATAGAGTATCTAAAAACACCATCACTCTACTCTGTCTCTTATAGACTTCTTCTTAGTAATCTTTGCTTAGCTTACAAGGCCGAAAACAACCCTGTCCTGCTTAACTTTGAACACTTCTGTAGAACAGGTTAAACCATCAATACACATTTTACAGATCAAAATATATATCACAATATTTGACTGCCTACCTATGGATTAAGCTCCTTCTTTTTATTAAACACCATAATTCCCTTAATCTCTTTAAATCCATTCTAAATATGTGAAGGGCTATTTGTAAATTCCTCCCATCTGCCTCTTAAGACCCTTAAGAACAGAGGGATCAAGCAGTGGGAACTGGAGTGGCTAGGTCCCTAATTGTCTACTTGACCGATAACCTATGAACCTATCAGCCTATGGATTAGCAGGCCTGAGTGAAATATTTAAGGCTATCTTTTCAGGAAAAGCAATAGAATAACCTTTTATAACACTGTTTTAAAACAGTAACACCACCACCTGTGCCCTTTACTGGATTTGTGTTAAACAAATGAAACCCAAATCATCAAATCCAACATTAAGGAAACAAAACGCATCAACACAACAAAGCTCAGTTTAAAATGCCAATATCATGCAAAAGACATTAAATACATCTAAAACATTTTTTGTTGAGAAGCATGCTTCCTTCAAACCCATATTCCCATGGTCATACAAGTATAAAGAAATGTCAAAGACCACCATAGTCAAAGATTGACTCACCTCCCCATCAGCAGCCCGGTGTTGTATAAAACAGTAAAACTAAATTGCAACCTCAGTTCAAACAAGACAAGAAATGTACTAACAACTGTAGGTTTTTCACACCTGAAGCCCCCAAAATTGACCCTTTAAATGAAAGCACAGATATAACAATTTCAGTTTCTCTCTCAACACCATTAAATTTGTAGTTGCATTTCACTAAAACCTTCCAAAAAGATTCATAAATTGAGAGAAAAGGTAAATCAATTTCAGTTCATAGATGACAGAACGGATAAATTAATTTCAGCATTTCTGTCAGAACTACTACATCGTAGGTGTTTCATACCCCAGTCCCCCAAAATCATATAAAGAAATGACAGAACAGACAGCAAATTCAGTTTCTTTACTAAGACTTCAAAATTTCGGAACAGACTATAATTGCAGTTTGACACACATACTCCAACTTAACTGGATTTGGTATAAGTGGCTGGGATGAAACAACATAGACCTGCCTTTACTTACTTCCAAATGGTCAACCTACCTCAGTGAGAGAGAGGCTATGAACAAAGAGTGATGCTGGAGAAGCATGCAGTCTTTAACAATTTATTATTCTTTATTAAAGGAGTGCTGCCAAGTTCCAATCAGACTGGAAAAGACTAAGAGATGACATAATGTGTGCCATGAGTTGCCCCCCCCCCCCATCTGTACATGGCAGCAGGTTCTTGTATTTGGTCTCACCTCTCAAGGTGTTAAAATACAGTTTGAAATTATATTATAGATGGTAAGTGTCCCTTACTCTTGTTACAATTATTTATTATTTTTAGATTTTGGAAATAATTTATTAAATATATAGAAAATTTCATGCACATTAATTCCCACCAGTTTTATAAAACTCAAGATAAGGAGGAAAGGCACACCTGTAGAGATGGAGTCTATATTACGTGATCGAACAGTCAAATGTTCGAACACGCAATAATCAACCCCTAAGTATCGAACCTTCAGAATGTAGAATGGTTCAATGGAGATCTCCATACAGTGCAGACATGAAAGTGTTCCATTGTCTGCACTGTAATGCGATCGCAGAGTTGGTATATTTAAGTAGCAGGGGGTGTGGGGGGTGCAGGGGGGCTCCCCCCCCCTGCTTAAAGCATTTTAATGGTTTATTTGAGTGTTTTGGGGTTTTTTTGCCATTCAACATTATGGCATTTCAATATTTAGGGGTCGATCATTACGCATTCGAACATTTGACTGTTCAATCATGTAATATAGACCTGTAGAGATGAATGCTGGAAAACTTTTTTTTTTCATTCTGGTGGAACAATCAGCTCTGATCCTAATATACTCAGGATCATTAGTAGATATTTCTGTCTGTGATGAACATTGTTATGTATACTAATTGATATTTTTTAATAAATATTATGGCAGTAACTCATGGTTGGGTGTGGGTACTGCTGTATTTGTCCACAGTTGGCCTGATTTGGTCATAAGGTGAAGCCAGAGTGAGCAAACAAAGCTAACCATGGGTATATCCAGCATTACCCACAGCCAGCCATGGCTTATTGCTATTATGCAATGACATTATTTAAGAAAGAAATTGCTTACTTTTCTTAAATAACGTCTTTACGTAATGGCATTGTGGTGCTCTTCTGCATTGTTTCTGGATTCTGCCACTTGGATGATGTACTGTGCATGCATATGGAACTTACTTTCTCATACTTGCGCAGTACATCAGTGCTTTAGAAAGCAAGCAAAGGAGAAAGGAAGATCTCCATTACCATTTTTTTAAAAAAAAAAAAAAAATTGTAACCTCTGGACAGTTTAGAGGTATGAGAGATGAGAGTGACAGGGGGAAAATACAAGGAAAAACTTCGAAAGCTGTGAGAATAATTCTGTATTGTCTGAAGGAACGGAAGTCTGAAACTGAAATTAATGTTATTATTTAGTGACTTCATTCCCCTGTGATTTGTCAGAAAAAACACAAATTTTATGAGGAACAAAGTCATTAAATAATGACATACTTTTCAGTTTCAGACTTTCTTTCCTTTAGACTAATGCCTGTCTACCATATAGCAATAGGAAAAAATAGTCTGGCCACCCAATGGCACTTTATTGACCAGAGTTCTTTCTATTGGTATATGCTTGATTTATATGAGAACGCTGGTTGGGCTGTCTAATCAGCATGTTCATTTTTGAATGCCAATGACCAGTCATTGTATAATAGTAGATAACTGACTCACTGTGCTTACCTCTTGACTACCTTTTAGTGATGTCTTCAAACGTCTACATTTTACATTCCTTAGAACAGCTGCATTCTAAACTTTATGACTTGTTACATGATACATATAAAGGTGTGATCATGCTTAGTTTCTGGTTTATCATTATCAAAGAAGTTGCCTAAAAAATTTGAGGTAGTGATTATGGAATGGAATTAATTGCTGCATGATAGAAGCTCATACACAGTTCCCCCCCTTAGCCATCTGTTCCCTACTGCCAGGCGGTAAGCAGGAGTAAGACCTATTAAGTAATTAACATTATTAATTAATATTAGTTATCAATTATTAATTACTATTACTTAATATTATTATTAAGTAGGACATGCATCTGTTACATGAAAATATAGGCACACCCTGCACCCTTTTTAACTTCCATCTGCCCTGCATGAGAGTCAGCCTTTCCTGTGAATGGCATGACACTCAGTAATATTCGCAATAACTTCAAAAGGCTTAAGACACGGTTTGTTTCAGACTAACTAAATGAAGATTTTGTTGCAAAATCGCAGATATGGTATCCTGTAGTATTAGACAGGGACCCATTCTGCCAGACCACATAGTCTCAGACATTGAGGAAAATAAAGTACCGTGGGAAATGACTTGGTCCAGAGATGGAAGGTATATCATCTTTGAAGGTAATGAACACAAAGAGGGAGGATTTCTGAAGAACACTAGCTTTTTGTGAAAAGGATTTTCTTTTACTACGTTGTTTGATAAAAAAAAAGGGGGGAAAGGTATATTCTGCCTACCTTTAAAGACTGGACAGCATCAGGGCTATGATGCAGTGATTACAGATGAAGGATGAACTATACAGAATTTCACTGATCAATGCATTATCAATCTGACTGAAACCTTTTCAGCTATGTATATTTACTGCTTGACACTTTATTTGAGATATTTCATAGGTAAATACTGGGTAATCAGTCTGCAGACTATTTTACATGCCTGGTCAATAACTAGACACTGAGTAAAAATGATAATCAACCCCCTACTTTGTGTCTCTGGGGTAAACACCTTAGACATTATGCCAACTAACCCCAAACCCGCCATTGTAAACTGATGATGGGATACAGCATTTGTTGTCATCAGCCTGAACTTGCTGCACACAAGATGATAAGGGTACAACAAAGAGTAGAAGTAATTTCAACCCCCCTACACCTACACACTTATACGCTCACACACACACACACACACACACACACACACACACACACACACACACACACACACACACACACACAGACAAAACTACTAATTATAGCCACTTGTATGACTGTGACTGTATACCTCAGATATTTGATTATGATAAAATGAATGAATAAATGCATAAATAGGTGACACTGAGAATTTATCTTCTCATCTCACTACAGTCAGTATACACAAGACAATTGAAGCTGAAGGGATTGATATTGTGTCACTGTAGGTCATGTTGCTAGTGATCTGACAACCATCTAAGCTAACCAGAACTATTTTAAACCCTATATGTTAAAAATAAAATGTCTTTAAAAAGTTTTATAGAATTATTTTTTATTGATAGGTGTCTTTGTTTATAAGACTTCATCAAATCTACAAGGTTTTAAATTAAGATACAATGCAAAACCCATCTTAATTTAATCAATTAACTCATGGGGGGGTGCAAGGCTGCTGGGTTGATTGGATGGAAATTTGCAGTGTCCATTCAGTTGTTGTGTGTGACCATCTCATTGGTTCTGAGGTTTTATCCCTGTTTAGTGTAAGAGTCCAGATTGCTTGATGTGGTTCCAGTTGTCTCTGCCCTGATCCTTTGTTAAATGGTTAAATTAGTTACATGTATGGACAACAAATGAATCCTAATAAGATATCACTAATTCTTTAGGGCAGTCTTGAAAACAGTTGTAAAGATGTGACCCATATATCCAGATTACAACTGGAAACTAAATATGGATAGATATTATTGGTGTTGTCAAGATATGTCCACTTTTATGGGGCATGTTTGGGACTAATACAAATATCTTTTTATGTTCTGTACTTAAAAGGAATAGCCTTTATAGGAGGTTATTGGAATTTAAGCCCTGCTTTATGGGGCTTCTATGTTCATAAACCCCTTTCTTTTAAGGGGCTCTGTTGTCACTATTTCTAAGTCACCATTGTATTCAATATCCATATCCAAGAGTTACTAAAAAATCATGAGTGGTCCTAAATGAAGGTATGCTTCAATGTTAAGAGCTTCATCAGATCAGAACTGTTAAATGCCAGCTAAAGCTAAAAATGACTATTCATAGAGAAACGTAATATGAAAACCCTTGACACATCACATGTTGAAAGAAAAATCTTGGTGAATGAACCTCATAAGATTCTTAGCCATGGTTCAGTGCTACTTTACATGTACATGTTGGAACAGGTCCTTTTCTCCCAGGTGTGTGTATTGATAAGTAGTACATCACGTAGGAATCTGAACTATGTTAAATAATGGTATGCTTTTCCTCTTGGGGCTGAGAGCTTCATTAGATTAAGACAAAAATAAAGAAATAAAAAGTAAAATTCCAAAAAGCGCATTGCTATTAAATAAAACATGTTAGTGAGAGATGAGAGAAACTGACATTATACAACCCATAGTAATGTTTTATGTTACAGCTTCTTGCTCAGTAGACATCATTAGTTAGAGTTGCTCTAAGACGGCATTTCAGACCTTTTCATTTCAGGCATGGATAATAGAAAGCATAGCGACCTCACAGTTTTTAGCAATTATTGTACCGTTCCATTACTATAGGAGCCTTGGAAGGATTTATTTTTCTTAAAGATAGTATATTTATAAAAGTTAACTTAGATATCCATATTTTCATTTCTATATACAGATTAAACAGTTTTATACAAAATTCAATTAAACAGAATGGAAAAAGCCTACAATAAAATGAATTATACAATTGATTGTGTAATTATACAAACGAAGACTGAAGACAAGACAGTAAAAGTCTGGATTTTAAATAGTGCAGTTCCAATAATGTTACTGCCTCATGAATTCTAAGTATGTGTATCTTGGTCCCTGGCTTTTCTGTGGTTTAAAGTGTTGGTTCTTCTACCTTATCATGTGAAAAACTGGTTCTTCATAATAATCCCACACCATCTGATTCAGAAAAAGAACAAGTATCTGACGTACAGTAATAGTTACGTATAAATGAGGAAGGACATCAATAGGCTAACAGACAAGGTGAAATATGTGAAAAAGAAACTGCAGAAGAAAAAAACATGGAGGAAAAAAGGAGGAGAGAGTTTGCCTGCAGGAAGAGAGGTCAGGAGAAGGGAGTGACACTAAGATTTTTTTTTGAATTATTTTTAATGAAAATCTGATTCTGAGCATCAAGGATTATTTATACATTAAGCTAGGAAAAATATTCAATAGGGGAAAGAGTAAAAATAATATAATGAACATTTTAAAATATTTCCCTTAAATTAAAAAGAAAGAAAAGCAACATTTCTAGAGTACTTTCCATAAATGTGAACAGTATAATTAATACTGTAAGAAGGCTAGGGATACTGGAATGGTATCCTAAATGTGATGTGGGTGCTATTGTGTTAGAAGGTATAAGATTCCTGACAAGTGAAGAAAGACTGCAACGAGAAAAATTGTGGGGGTAGAAATATAATATGGAACTTAGGAAGTAAAAGTTGTTTTGAAGTGGCTGTGTTGTGTAAAGAAAGAGTGAACATAGGTAAATACTAGGCAATCAATTTGCAGACTAAGACAAGCCTAGTCAATATCTAGACAGTGCCCAAAGATGAGAATCAAACCTTGTATCTTGGGTCTGAGAGATGAACACCTTAACCATTATGACAGCCCTCAATATACTAGATGTAACCTTGGCAGGGATGAAAAGTTAACTCCTGTGGATGTGAGGTAGACAGAACCTGCTTACAGAATTATAGCTTTGTATGCATATGTAACTAGCAAGGTAAGAGAGAATCTGTTTTATCAAATAGTAAATGATGTGGTGATTAACATAAAAATTATAATTGTAGGGGACTTTAATTGTGATTTAAGGGGATGATGTAAAATGAAGGGGCAATGTGTAAAAAATGTAGGAAGTGTTGCATTGTGGTTAGTTAGCAAGGTAGAACAAAGGCCAATTGGCTTATAGAGGGGGTCACTTGGATCTGAATTTCTTTATTTTGTATTATTGGTAGGCTTGGAGTAGCAGATGGTGATACACTTGTGACATGCTGCTCAGACAGTTTAGCAGTATGGGTGGAGGTGATGTACAAAAGGGAGTAGATTAAAACAGGAAAGTAAATAAAAATAATATATAAGAAATTATGGGGAGAAAATGTAGAGTCTTAAGTACTGCAGTTATGGAAGGATTATATAATAATAAATGACTCCTATAAAAACTAGTCTAAGTTGTGGACTGAATTTAAAAAGAAGTATGTAACATGTTTTTTTCATTGGCTGGTGACGTAAAAAGGAAGAGAAAGTGAAATATGGGATAATTTATAGAAATGCATACGGTATAAAATGTGTAAGAAATGAATGAGCTGGTAAAGAGGGTATTTTGTAAATGTACTGAAGGAATGGCTGAAAGAAGGTTTTGATTATGAAGAGTTATGTGGTGGGATATTAGAATTTATATGAAAGGAAGATGAGAATGAAAAATGGAAAGAAAAATGAGAGATATTATGGAAGAAAGTAGACATGCAGTAAAAGGGAAGAGATGTCAAGAATTGTTATTGGTTACAAGAGAAACTGTGGAGGATGTTATAAGTAAAATGGAAAAAGTGAAACTTATAGTAGATGATATTAGCAAGGCATTTGAAACAGTGGGGCATAATGCTTTGTGTAATGTTTTGGAGAAATATGGACTATGTAATCGAATTATGAGAGCAGTTATGTCAGCATATCAGAATACTAAGGTGAGTGTGTTAGGTAACAGCTGGCTGAGTAAAGAAATATGCATGAAGTGTGGTATAAGACAAGGATGTCCCATGAGTGGAATATCGTTGCATTATTGTTGAATGCGATAGTGAGTGAAGTAACCTATGAACTAAAAGATGCTAGATATTTGATACAAATAGAGGTGGTACTACCAGTTATTTTGACATACATGGACAATATAGTTCTAGTTGCTAAAAACAAAATATAAATGATGGAAGTGATGATTTGTCTAAACTGATATGTAAAGGAAATTGGAATGATCTTGAATAAAGACAAAAGAAAGGCTTTGGTTGATGTAGTAAGAACTGGGGGTGTTCACTTTTCAATGAATTAAGTGTTTTGGGCATTGATATTAATAGGAAAAATGGCATCTATGTCAAATGTTTATATGATCCCAGAAAAATATGAAAAAAAGTTGTGTAACTGGTATTTTCTTTCATATAGAGTTCAAGATTAAACCCAGTGAAAAGAGGTGGGTTGTATATGAGTGCAGATGATGGGGATTGAGGTTACTAAATCCAGTTGTGTATTTTGATCCTTTAAGCTTCCATAGAGTATTAAAGTGAGTAAAGAAAGACAATGAGAATTTAATGGTGATAATTTTTAAATATAAGTACAAAGAAATCTTGGAAATTATGAGATTAAGGAAAAAGAGGAAAATAATATGTGAATTAAGACATTAGAAATTATCACGAAAACTATTAACATGGAAAATAAAAACTGATTGAAAGATAAAATGATGTGGCATGAAACTGTTATAATGTTGTAATGTTAGCAATATTATGTAACTCTATGAAACCGTTATCAGGAGAAGTGATTAAAGGCGTTAAATTAAGGAAAAGGCGGTGTACCAAGATAATAGGGTATCAGGATTTCCTATGGAGTTTGGTAATAAAATGTTACCAGTAAAGGGGAATATGCATATAAAAAGAAAATTGAAAGAGAGTGCTTATTTTGTGGGGAGGAAAAGACAAAAGATATTTTTTTTCAAATATGAAAGAGTTGTAAAACTCTGGAAAAAGTTGTGAGAAGAAAATATTTTGATAATATTAATGACAAACTACATAGATATTAATATGATTATGTGCAGATATTACAAGAATAAGAAGAAAGAATGTGTGAAGTGGGTAGATACCAATTAATGTTATGAAGTGTGGATTATTTAGAAGGAAAGCGTGAATTAAATTTTGTTTAATGGGAAACAGAGTTTGGCAGATGTGTTATAAAACATCAGATTGTGGCAGTGGAAGGAGTTGGAGTCAGTTATGGAAGAATAACAATGAGGATGTTATAAGAAAATTGAAAAAATAGCAAGAAACAGAAATGTGTATAGATGTACTTGTAAATATGTATAATTTCTACATATGTAAATACATAAATAATGTTGAGTTAAATAAAGGAACCCTACTCTTTTGGAAAGGTGCCATGGTACCTTTGACATCCACCAACTCAAGCACATGATACATAGGCTTAACACCTGATCTGAAAGATGACACATGCAACAGTGCAGAGCCTCCAGTGGTACACTGCAGTATCAGCAATCCAATCACCAAGAGTGAGGAATAGAACCCATGGCCTCATGGACTTCCAGCACCATAGGCATGTCTGCTACCGGTTGCACCACTGATACTGCAAGGTGACTTGCAATAAAAGCCCACAATAAGAAATGCAACTACAGCAGCTACCAATGGTTTATTTAGAAAATGCAACATGAATTAATTTCTTCTCAATTTTTTCCTGTGCAATCCTTAGCATAGCAAGCTACATACGTACATAAATACAAAGTTGCAGAAGTGTAAATTCAAGGAGGATGAACTATATGGTTCTGCTAGAAGTAGTGAGCGCATTATAGAGTAGTCTAAATATTAGGGTAAATAAATATACTACATTTTAATATATTTGTTTGCAAGTGAAATTATATATTACAGACCTTTTTACTTTCTAACACACAGTGTAGAAGGTGAATATAACATTTATGGATAATGTGGAGTAGCCATTTAACCAGCATTCTTTTTGAAAAAAAGGAAAGTAGCCAATGAAAACTCAGAAATACATGGGAGGAGCATGCAAACTCAAAACAGACAATAACAGGAGGTTAGACATAAAACCTAGAGCCATTCCCCAGATCATCCTATCCAAGAGGCACGAGTTGTGCTCCTTATATTTGGCACCTCACACATAGGGAACACAGCAGCACTGAAGAAAAAAGTTAATCTTTACAGCATTAAATGCATGACCAATAGAAAACTCAGAAACAGAATCAAACAGTTTACAGTAATCTGAAAAAATCATGAGATAAACTGCGTAAACATCCTGAAGATAGTGACTACTTAGTGTTCCTGAAGATAAATTGAAAGGTGTACTGTTAATAGTTAACATAAACATCAGGTATAGACACTCCTTCACAAGTTAATATGATTTCACTGCAGATATGGGAATATAAAAGGCCCATCATAACATAGAAAATATAGTGTTTGCCATGCAAACATATTCTTTCTAAAAATTCTGTAAAAAAACAAGTTGCTGTTGTTGTGTCTTTCGGCTTTTCCCAGTTAGGGGTCGCCACAGTGGAATTCCGGTCTTCTAATGATTGGCAGTAGATTTTTACATGCCAAGTTGCCAGCCCTGAAGCACAACCTTCAACAAAGGTACGCCCTTTCATGCATGTCTCCACACAGAAGTCGCTTTAGCTGAGAATCGAACAGGACGTCTTACTGTGAGGCGACAACGCTACCGCAGCACCACAAAACAAGTAATTTTCTGTTTAGATTTATGAGAAGTTTAACATTATGCTTCTCAATAAGGCAGAACATTAATAATTTAGGAAACAGACTAGCAGCAGTAAAATCTGAAGTAAGGAGATCTGTAAAGACAAAACTGCAAAGGTGTGGCCTATGTTCAAATAAATATCAAAATCACATTCTATAAGAAATTTGTTCAATAATTGAGAGGCCTGGAAACTGAAAATTTAAATGCAATCCACAGAGAAACAGTGATTTATGAAACTCACCTTTATACTTAGAAATCAATTTTGCAGAGGGTAAGCTTCCTGCACACCCCACCTGATACGGGGGACTGCATCTCCCATATCCCTGCTGCTTGCATATACAAACTTAATGATTGTTGCACCTCAAAGAAAAAGGACTCTATAATACAGCAATTTTGGACTTAAAATATATTTGCCTGCCATTACACTTAAATTCACATATTTATGAGAACTGCACTCATAGTCCCTGAACATTCAGCAGGAACTGTCTTAAAAAAGTTATGTACAGTTCTTTTGTATACTGGTTTCATAAAAAAATACCATAGTGACTTCAATGTGTTTACTTCCTCTTTACTGAGAAAATCTTGTTGACCGGCCTCTGCATCTGGCTGAATGTCTTATGTTAGAAGTTGTAAATTACCCTTTGCATGTTGAAGCTAGAGTGCAGAAGCTGTCTCATGAAAATTAATTTGCAAATTTTCACCAAAGGAATCTTTGCAAGTTCACATTTCAAGCCTGCTTCAACTAAGACAAAAATAATTAGTATTTACTGGCCTGTGTTAAATTGTCATTCTATTTCTCTTGCAATACATACTGAAGACAAAGGGCTTACTATAACATCAAGTTTTGGATACAAAGGTGCTAGTGGTTAATGTCACACGAGTAGAGATGGGGAGACTAAGCTGACTCAGTAAAGTAAAAGTGACCGAGGAAATAGGGGCATCTTGAATATTGCATAAAGAGACAAATGTCAGGAAGTTGTGACTTCATGGGATGGAGTTTGTGAGTGTTTTGCATTAATTAATTAATCCACTTTTTTATACCCACTTCATTTTGTTAAAAAGGATGCAAGGAAGCTGAACACTATCCTAACAGCCAATGGGTATGAATCAGTGAGAGAGAGTTCTGGATGAAATGACAGTCTATTGCAGGACACACACACACACACACACACACACACACACACACACACACACACACACACACACACACACACACATATAAATGCATACCACACATACACCTACAATCAGCTAGTGGAATGTATGTTTACCCATCTACATATGTTTAAGATGTATGAGGAATGTGAAACACCCAAAACAAATCTATGTGTGCACAGGGACAATGTTTAAGCTCTGCATGCAAGGTACTCCAGATGAGAAGTAAATTAGAAAGGAATTTTCAAATTGTTTTAAGTATCCTATGAAAGCTGGATGTCAAGGCATTTGTCTTATAAGACAAATGATTATCAGTGTTACAGAAGGAAATTTACAAATGATGCTGAAAGCAGATGAAAGCAAATAAAGTATCTGAGATGCATACAGTTAAAGCTAAAAATACATTGGTATCTTTATCTAGACAAATGAACACAATGCAACTTCTAGCAGAATTTAAGTTTAAACCACTTATCAAAAACTTTTGCTGACATACATGCCCATAGTGTTTCCTAAGTGCCTGCTATTTGGAATGCCAGTTTTTTTTTAATCCAGTCTTACCTTATGGATTAAGTATTTCATTGAAAGGAGCCCTGTGCGTCAAGATCTTTATGACTTAAAGTATTCAGTCTTTTGAATAAAATAATCCAGTTTAGTTTCAGATATGTCAAGGTGTTTGATTCCACAGTACTACAAAATGAAATTGGAATGAACACCATCTTCTTATATGATTAGAATTCATAATTTTAGCAATTGTCCTGTTTTATAAACAGCTCTAGATGAGATATATTATTTTGAATGGTAAAAACTTAACATTAGCTAAGAAAATTTTGCACAGTCCTCATCTATATCATCTATTCCTAACTCAGTACAGAGGAAGTTGTAGCAGCCTCATGATATTCTAAATCCATTGCAAGGTTAAACTCCCTTATAAAATTTCTCAGTACCCATTCTAGTAATGAAAGGTGAGAATTAGTATTATGACGAAAAGTATTATCTAAATCAAATATAGTACCTAACAGGGACTTGTATAAAAGAAACAAAGCATTGCAGCTTTTATATATCATGGTATTAAACATAGCATGAATAGTAATATAAGCCCTTCTGTTTATAAATTATATATATATATTTTCATTAAAGTTTAGCTTTTTACTAGCAAAGGTACTCATGTCCTTAAAATGGTTAACAAGTTTTGCAAGTTTATTTTCAGTCAAGAAACTTCTGTAAATGCATCATTGATGATTTTGATCTATCTGTTTGTCTATCTGCCTCTCTATGTGTGTGTATTTTTATATATATATATATATATATATATATATATATATATATATATATATATATATATATATATATATATATATATATATATATATATATATATATATATATATATATATGTATGTATATGGATCCATATCAGATCCATGACAGAACACTTACTCGATGACCAAATCACCGGGATCACATCGCCAATACAACACATCTCTAACAATGGTAAGTATAACTACTGTGGAAAGGAATGTATTCCTGTTTTCACAATAAAATAAAAAAACAAAAAGAAACGTGTATAGCAGGGGTGCAAGCCCCCCCTGCAGCCCCCATGTGGGGGGCTGCACCTCTCACCCCCTACTTAAATATACCAACTCAGAGATTGCACCACATTGCAGAAATGGAAATATATCCCATTCTGCACTACTTGTACTTACCATTGTCAGAGATCTGCTCTGTTGGCGATGTGGTCTCAGTGATCTGGTCACTGGGTAAGTGTTCTTTTGTGGAACTGATAGGTTCCCATATAAATATGTCTATATCTATATCTATATCTATATATATATATATATCTATATATATATAGATATATATATATATATATATGGATTCACTTTAGAAGCTCGAAATACTGAAATATCGAAATTCAGTATTTTGAGACTATAAAGTGGAATCCTGAAAACAGCGAAACCTCAGAAGAGCGAAATTCGAAACCTTGCACACTGGAGATTTTGAATGAGTGCTTCCAGTGTGTTGCTGTGGTTGTGGATTCAGGTAAGTGTTTATTTGTTAAGGGTTTTAGGTAGGGGCTGTGGTGTGTTAGTGTGTTTTGTTGCTGTGATGTGCGTGTGTGAGGAGAATGTAGCTTGTGTGGTGGTGTTTCATGTGTGTTTGTATGTAGTGCAACCTCGGAGTTAGAATAATTAAGTAGGGGGTGTAGGGGGCAACCCCCCTCATGGGGGGTGCAGGGGGCTTGTCCCCCTGCTTTTATGTAGTAGAGAGCTTTTGTTTGTGTGTGGGGAGGAAGGTGTATGTGTGTGGAGTAGAAGCGCTAATTCAAAATCTCCTTGGTGCGAGATTTTGAATTTTGCGCTTCTGAGTTTTTGTTGTTTTCAGGTTTCAACTTTATAGCCTCGAAATACTGAATTTTGATATTTCAGTATTTTGGGGATATAAAGTGAATCCATATATATACATATATCTTAATATATATATATATATATATATATATATATATATATATATATATATATATATATATATATATATTTATTGATTTATTCCAGCTATTTTATTCTGATAAAGCTACAATATAACTGGTGAAAATTCTTAATAGTAATGATGGCATCTAATGTCCAGTCTTCAGGAATCTGTGGAAATAAAAGTATTTCTTTTTAGTTTTTATTGGATTTTAATTAAAAAAATTGATCATGACAACAATTGTATTTAGAAATGTGTGATCATAGAAAGTTATTGAATTCAATTATGTAATCTAAATTTGAAGCCTACTGTGCTAGTAAACAATTCTTGTGATACACCGCTGTGAATGTTTTACTATTTTGTTTACTAGCCTTTAATAAAAACTCTAAACTTCCTCCCTTCGAGATAAACATTTAACCAATTAATTTGGCTGAGATTAATGCCCTGCTTTATTAATATTTCTAATATTTCAATATATGATATAGTCAAGTTTCTTAATTAGAGGTACATAAATAATTATAGTTCTTTGAGCAGTATTTCAAGCTTTGAAACACAATCAAGGAGACTAGCTTGATAGGACAGCATACTGTAGAAGCTATGTAGCCATGCTGCTAGAAATTTAAGTTGTGAAAGTCTCTTCAATGTTTGGTTAATCTGTCTAATAACATTATTTTAATATGTTGCCATAATCCCCACATAAATGTTTTTGGCCTATACAGCAGTGCATCACTTCTAACATCTCACTTAAAAACTAGAATTTCATCAGCAATTTTTTTGCAAATATGGAACAAATAATGTTAAAAACATAGAATGTCAATTTCCTCCATGAGATTAAAGCTAAATATCCCATGTAGACTATTAACAGCCATAATTAACACCCATATAAGTATTTTATTTTTTTACTTCTGCAAGGGCTGTAAATAGCTATGGCATAATACATATCCACGGGCAAAGTAAGGTTTAACATTATGCAGTGAAGGCAGAGACTTTGTAGAATATCCTAGAAAAAATATCAAATAATTTTTCCAACATATCATATATTTTGCTATTTCATTTATTGGTTATGATGCATTTTCATGATGCTTGTGTGGAAAGCTCTTGTGTGACTTTTTATCATTGTTTATTAACATTGCAGTGACTTATATTGTCAGAGCTGGTGATATACTGTAGTGGTGTTTTCACTTTCCCTGCTGTTGTATAACTGTGTAGTAGGGCAATATTTTAAAGAAAGTAAGAGGGTGTGAGGGACAACCCTCCTACATGTAGGGAGAAGAAATCTTTGTCATCTGCTTCTTAAAGTGAAAAAAAAAAAACAAGATAAAATCTAACTCATTTCAGAGTAATTTAACTTAGTATAGCTAAATTTGTTAAGCAAGATTTTCTTCTTTTCTGCCAGCTTCTGTTCAAGTAGGTACTTGTCATCTTTTTCATGGTTCTGAGTCTGGGGGTTATACATTTCCGATGCCCATTGATATGGAATTATTGTTTAATGAATAAAAGTGCAGAACTTCAGATACTGGGAGATGACAGAAACTCATTTCTGCATATTTGATGTACTGTTATATAGACTAATTAATCCCTTTTACACTCCCTAAGCTTGTCATCCGAATATCATTCTGACTTTGGGAGCACTTTTTTTCTTGTTAAATGCAAGTGCGTAAACAAATTTGAGTACTGTTTCTTAAAACTGACAGTGCTGCCCAAATTCAGAGAAGAAAAAGACAAAATATTTATTTATTTAGTGCAAAGTAGATATTTCATATACTTATTTTTTATTTGAATAATGACATTCTCAGATATGATTATAAAAAGTATTTGGTGGGGTATATGTTAGACAAATGTTCATTTGCAATCCTCTGACTGAAATTTATTTATTTATTTATTTATGTTTATTGACTAGGATAGTAAACTGAACAAGTTAGACCTATTTCAGCTAGTGTCCCACCTCCAAAAACATGAGTGTACACTAAGTGAATTGTGTTTATTCAAGGAAGAATTTTCAACTATTTGTGTGAAAATCTGCCATTTCATACTGAAAACTAACTAGTAATATTTAAAAAGTCCACTCGTAAGTTATTAGGAGTGATTTCTGATATATATAATTTTGCTGATAATTTTGCTAGTATGCAGGAGTAGTTTTTTTCACAAAGTATAAAAAGCTAAAACAGAAAAACTGAATCTGTGAAGCAAGATCAGTGCTAGCCAGGATGAATTGCAAGTATTGTTATTGCAAATGAAATCTATTCTGTGTCAATATTATTTCATTTATTCAAATTTGTGAAGGATCACATGCAAAGAAAGAAAAGAAAAGAAATCAAGAAATTCTATTGAATTACACAGCCTATATTATGAAATCCAAAGAAATCAAGAAATTATATTGAATTACACAGCCTATATTATGAAATCCAAAGAAATCAAGAAATTCTATTGAATTACACAGCCTATATTATGAAATACAAAGAAATCAAGAAATTCTATTGAATTACACAGCCTATATTATGAAATACAAAGAAATCAAGAAATTCTATTGAATTACACAGCCTATATTATGAAATCCAAAGAAATCAAGAAATTCTATTGCATTACACAGCCTATATTATGAAATACAAAGAAATCAAGAAATTCTATTGAATTACACAGCCTATATTATGAAATCCAGAGAACTGTAAGAATGGCTTATAGGCTCAGAATTGCTGTAGCTGTAAGTTGATTTTGCTTGTTTGTTTGTTAATTTGGCAAGTAAACTGTCCCTTCTTGGACCATTTCCAGACACATTGTATGCTAAAAGGACAAGGGAACATTCCATAGATAGACATATATAGAGCCATAGACAGACTGAGAAAGATGCAGCAATTTACTGTCACTGGTCAACTATGGTGTTTATGTGAGAAACTCAAAGTAGACACAAAACTGACAAGAACATGGGAAGGACATACAAACTACACCTAAACAGTGACTGGAGGTCAGAAATGAACCCAAGCCTTTAGAGCTGTGAAGCAATAATCTTATGACTGAGATCTTGTGTTGCAGAAAATGCAGTCTTAGGCTAAATAATGGTTCCTCTCTAGAGCTGGGTTTTCTTTGTTAACAAATGCCAAAATTATTGTCTCATTAAATTTGCTTCACACTAATGTTGCATAAATATAACTGCTTTATTGAACACAATTTATATCATTCAACAAATTTTGACAGGAAAATACATGGAAGTGAAAGAAAAAGTTTGTTTTTCCCAAAATGAATGAAAAAAAAAGACATCAAATTGTTAATGGATTATACCCTTTTGTCCATGTCTTTATCAGTGAATGATACAAATGGAAATATAACTAATAATTTAGGCAGCAGAAGCAGTATGCATGTATGCCTCATGTCAAAGAATTACAGATCAAACTATAACTATAAGAAGGCAGAAGACATCCAGTTTACTAAGTGACAGAGCCACATTAGTAGCTAACCAACATGCCATCGCAAGTGGCATGCAATTCATTTCCTGTCTTTGAAAGCAGCTGCATTTTCAAACTGGTGTCTGTTTTGTTTGTGACAGCCAACAATTTAGCTTTCTAGAATTAATCATTTTATGTTATCATTCTATGTGCCATGACAACAAGGATGCTTTTATATTGACAGACATCTTTTACTAGCACAGAATTGTTAAAAAATGTTATAGTTCCTGTGTCTGCATGTGTGTGTATGCACACACACGTTAAAAAAAAGAACGTTTAAAATGTGAGGGCTCGAGTAATGCTTGTTTACTTTTAATCACTCAGAGATAGAGTTTTATTTCCTCTGAACAATTCTTAGCTTTTTAAAGTAAAAGCAAAGACAATTTACAATATATCTCACTTCCTATTTCTAAAGCTATTTTTTCTGAATCATTTTTGATATGAAAACACAGTTTTAGGTACTCATTTTTCCTAATAAATAAATTTAATTGCCAGATATGAAATTATGAAAATTCCTGTAGTGTAAGATTTTATAAGACATTTATTTTCTTACTTTCACCTGCTAATGTGGTTATATTTATTATTGTGTGTAAGTTGTTGTTAAATCATCTATCATTCTCTTTTACACAAACATAATTGACATTTATTTAGAAAATTAAGTAAACCAAATACAATACTTATGATTTAAGCAAGTATAAACAATACTGCAGTGCTTAATTTAATGTAACAAGAGTGTAAAGTAATTCTGTGATTCATGAACAGGTGCTCATGGTTAACATTTCCATACCAGTTTTTAACCTTCCATCATAAGTAGTACAATGACTTATTGCTGCAGCAATCAAACTGAAAGATTAGTAACAATGAAGGCTGGAAAATCTTATAGGAAGATATACACACTAGCCATAAACTGATTTTTGTAGAGGCAGAAGACAATAAGAGATTATGGTGTTAATAAGACAGAAGTAAATTCTGCAGGTTGCTATTTAGATGTGAGAAAGTTGTGATAGTTGAAGCAAAATTCAGTGGAACACTACAGGAAAAAAAAAAGCAGGCCACACTTGAAGTGGCAATAATTTTAAGTAGATCAGAAATATACAAATTATTCTAGCTGCTGATGTGAACACGAGGTAGGATGTACTTTTGTTTCTAAATGGAGAAGTTTGGTGTCATACTCTGACTTCAAGGTTTAGGAAATCATTTACAGTACATAGACCATATATATAAGCAGTAGCACATGCTGTGGATTTGGCCTGCAACATTCTGGGCATATTGACATATCAGCCAGTTGCTGAGGAATGATTTCACATACTTCTCCAGTTCTGAGACGATTCTGCCTTTTTTATTTTATTTTATTTTATGTTACTTTATTTTATGTATGTTTTTGTTTGCTTATTTTGGATATGTGTGGATAGATATCAGTGGCCTACATTTCAAAGCTGTCAAGATTTTTGAAAGAGAAAGCAGGAAGAGGTAGATGTGGAGCTAAGGTTTATGGGACAACTTTTGCCACTGTTGATATCACAGCTGGAATGAATGATCAAGATAAATATCCAGGTAAAAGGAAAAGGAATGACTTAGTGGGATGTACACAATTTAATTATGGATTTAGGTGTAGAAGTAAAGTGTCTAGGAGGACTTGTATATTTAAGCAATGGATAATTGAGATTGTTCTAAAAAGGTTCCTGGATTTAAGCAATAATAGATGGAGACTGATTTAGAAAAGCTATTGAGTTTAGGCAATGGGAGTTGGAGGACGATCTCTTAAAAAAATTAAAATAGAAAGCATCAGTCTAGTTTGGGAATATTCGGAAACAGTTTAACCTGATAAAATGTATAAGAAGTTGAAAGATTTCTAAGCATGTGTGAGGAAGGTTTGTGGCAAGTACTTGTATAGAGACAAAGATAAGCGCTGTAAAAAATATAATCTGGTTAGGGCCTGGCAGGCTAATTAAGGTGGGTAGCTTCTTGTGGTACACTGAAACAAAATTAGTGCCACCCGTTAAGACTGTAGTTTGTCAAAAATGTTATAGTTTACAAATAACCCTGAAAGAACAGTTAAAGTTTATATACATTGCTTTATCTTGTGACGTGGTTGTGCACTGTTTCAGCTCATTTCCAAAAATAAATTTATTCTTTCAGCTTTGAAGTAGCTAGTATGCCTTTAGCTGGTGCTGACTAAAAGTAATATATTTTCACAATTATAGGGAATGCATAGTCTTACATACCAGATATTAACTACATCATTGAGACTAAAATCTGTGTAGACAGGATCATAGCACATTGAGGCAACACAGAGTGACATACATATGTGGGTTAGTACATAGAGATATGCCTCACTACCAACAGCACTCTAATACAGTAGACAATTGATCTATAAATCAGTGAATAGTGGTATTCCAAATTATTACATAGGATTGTCATATCAGATGCCTTATACTGGCTTCTGTAATGTCACCTCGAAAACAAACACCCTAAAATACACTTCTTTGAACCTAACCTAAGCTCCATTAGAGGTACAAAATTTACAAAGAATTTACAAATAAAAGAGAATACATTTCTTAACAATAGAAACAGGGTTTTGAATTATATAGTGGGTAACACAATCAAGACAGAGGTTAATACAATTTGAGTTCTGTAAGAGTGTTATACAACAATAAACAGGTTGCATGTACATATATAGCAATACACAAATTTCATTTACAAAGGAGTAATAAAAAGTGTACAATTATAAATACAGATAGGATCTATTTACATTTACATGATAATGTATGATAGCTGGTGAGTTAGGGTTTGGTAATAGTCTAGAGATCTGAGACAGAAAGAGAGAGATAGAGTTAGTCAGGGTGTGAACATGAACAGAGCCAGGAGGAGTTTAGGTACTGTTTTAGGTTGTGCTTAAAGCTAGATGCACAGCTGTTCCATTTTAGTGTGGTAGGCAAGGATTTCCACTGTCTGGTGACATAGGATGAGTATAGTGAGCCTGCAGCTGTATTACAGGATTTGGAAGTTATTAGCCATCTCTGATTACCTGAGTGAAGGCAATGTGGTGGGGAATAGTGCTTGAGAATGATTTGGAGAGAAGATCATATGTGTGGTTTGTATACTATTTTATGAACAATTTGAAGCTGAGTGAATGTAAGGTGATTAGGTAGCTCTTGCCAGTTGAGCTTCTTTTGTGTTAAGCAATGGTGCATATGGTAGGATGCATTAACTGCAAATTTGGCTATTTTGTTAAAGCATACCTCTATTTAGTAGGGTGGCTTGAATGTTGATTAATATGGGTGATGGACACAAAATGTAAGATGGTGTGAAGGATTTTCTTGATGGTTCTGTGAAGAAGGGTTGGTTTCAGTAGAGGAAGCCCAGTTTTTGGTGATTTTTTTTGTTTTTTCCTTGTTTTTTTGAAACAAATATTACATTTTAAATCAGTATGAAATCATAATATAAATTTAACATAACAATCAAATAAAAAACAAATGAAACTATATACAAACTCCATAACAGAAATTTACATTGACCAAAAACATTAAACATTTTCCAATAAATCTTTATGTTTTTGCTGAGATAAATGTTTATGTGTAATGTTTGATTTTCTGCCATAAACAGTTTGTAGTTTCTTATTACATATATTTTTTGCTAGACAGATAAATTCCATAAAAGAGAGGATATTTTTATTTTTCCAGTTCATTGTGATAACTTTTTGGCAATAGCCAGGGCCGTCCAATAGAGATGCACTTATGTTTTTGGTATGGAATTTGGAATTGGGACATTAAATAAAATCAAGGAATTTGAAACAGTACAATTGTCTTGACTACAATGCTTTAGCAAAGTTTCTAAATTCTATAAAATGTATGACCATTTTACATTCTATGACCATATGAAGCCAATTTGTATTTAAAACTTCATCACATCTCCAACATTTTATATTTAGTTTTTATAAACCTGGTCAATTTAATTGGTGTTAAAAAGGATCTATGTAAATACTTCCAAGTAAAAATTCTCCAATAAAGTGAAGATGTGGTATTACTTATAGATTTGAAAGATATTTTTTTATTGATGTCTATAAAATGTTTTTGTTGAATAGTCCGAATAAGACAAATCAAAAACTATAAGCTTAGCTCTTAGAATCTTATAAATCATTGATATATAAGACTTACTTTTGGTCTCCTCACTATTGATTTTAAAGAAAAATTCTAAAATTTTAGGAATGGGTTTTGTATTCACATTAAATGATATTTGTATTTTATTATTAATAAATTCCCTAAGAGTTTGTATGCTTAACCAACTATTTCCTTTTATAGTATATCTGGCCAATAGATAATGAGCAGTACGTAGTTTATTTCCATTTAAAAATTGATACCACAATTTTAAGCCATTTTCTTTAAGATCAAGTATTTTACTTTGATTAAATGATTCCAGACAACCATTAATATAAGCTATGGGAAACATCAAAATGAATAGATCTTTAACTAGATAATCGCTATTCATCACTTTTCTGAATAAAGTTAAAATATAATTAACAAAAGGAAAAGAAATAAGATATTTTTTGGTGTTCATACAAAAGTCTTTTGTGACCAAATATATTTCATTAATGTCCAATTGAAAAGTTGCATTTATCTCAGGTATATTATTTGAAACTAAAATTATTTCATGTAACCATTTCCAGTTTGAAATATAGGTGGAATTTAACCAATGACTCACTATATCTCTAATGGCCAAGTTAGCATATAATAAAGATTTTGGAAATCCAGTTCTACTTTCTTACCACCTTTTTACATGCCAGTCAAAAGCTATTCTTGATTTTTGAGGATACCACAAGAACTTAAGTAAAATAGAATTTAGTTGTTTGATTTTTTTTTCGGTCGGAGATACTGTACATAAAATAAAATTTTTGGTAATACTATCATTTTTATCAAAATAAGTCTGTCTTCCATTGTGAAAAACATTTTATTCTAATTATCTGTTAATTTTAATATTGTATTAACTAAACGTTTGTAATTTCTGGAAACCAATTCTTTTCAACTAGACTTTATAATGATTCCCAAATATTTAAGCTGCTTATTATCCAAATTGAATTCCTTATAATTCTTCAGCAACAACAACATAATTCTTCAGCAAGGTATTTATTTATTTTTATTTCTCAGTAATGTTTCTGTTTTATTATGATTAAAACTTAGGCCTGAAATCCTTTCAAAATATTTTCTCGAACTGATAATATATTTTAATAAGTATACTATGACTCTGCTTGTTAATTGGATATCATCCACAACTAGCTGAATTTTAGAACTATAATTATCTTCTATAGAAAACCCCTTTATCTTTGAATTTGTTCTAATAAAATTAGTGAAGGGCTCTATTGACAAAGCAAATAACAAAGAGGATACAGGACAACTTGTTGTGTACCTTTTAGTATTTTAAGTGAACTAGACAAAAATGATCCAATTTTTGCAAAGGATAAAGAATTATTATATAACTTTTCTATTAGTTCTATAAATTCTAAGAAAAATTATCTTCTTCAAGCACTTTAAATAAATATAGCTAGTTAACAGAATCTAAAGCTTTATCTGGCTCTAAGATTATAATTGAAAGTTCTTCCTTATTTTTATTAGAAAAAAAATCTATCAATGATAAGAGTCTAATAGTATTATCTTGTACTTTCCTATTTAAAATAAATCCATTTTGATCATCTTCAATTATATCTGACATTATGTAATTTAATTTTTTCACCACTACGGACATACATATTTTAATCCACATTTAAAAAAGAAATGGGAAGATAAGATGAGCATAATTTCTGTGTCTTTATCTTGTTTTAAAATAGGGGATATCAATGAAAATTTCTAAGAGAGAGGAATATTTGACATATTTCTAACTTCTTCAAAAAATTTTTAATATATTTTTTTCAGTATTATATCATTATTTTATATATTTCAGAATTTTGCCATTAGGCCTTATTATATTATATTTTTTTTTTTTTTTTTTTTTCCTTTTTAGTCAAAAAAGATTTTCTTTTCTTTTTTTTTCTTTTTGCTTTTTTTCAAATTTATTTTTTTTATTTTTTCTTAGTTCCTTTATTTCACTATTTTCTAAATTAATTTACGATTATTAATTTGTTCATAATGTTTCTTAAAAGTCATAATATATATTTTGTATCTGTTTGTGACACCAGGGAAGTACTGCCAGCCCAGCTATCTGGAATTTTGTAAATAATTATATGTCACTTGAAAATATTAATATGATTTATATAGAAATGTGACACAGCCAGCCTAGCTATCTGGAACTTTTAAATAATCCCATGTCATTTGTGAATGTTGATATGATTTGTATGCTTGTCTTGCAAATGTGGGAGATCTGTATGTTGTGTATATGTTAAACTACTGGTGCAGAATTGTATGTTATGTGCTCGGCTTCAGGAGTGTGGCCACTGTGTGTCTTGCTGGAGAAGAGCAGAGGTTCTTATAGACTATATACCTGTGCAGATGTATGTTTTGATGGTTATGGCTAGAGCATACAGAGTTAATTTGCAAGGATCCAAAAAAATAAGTTGAAATTAAAAGTGCTTTACGATGTGCTATAAAAAGTAGTTTCAGTGCAACAGGCAGACACAATCTCTAGAACTAGAAGTTTATTTCTATTGTCTTAGATAGAAGTAATTACTAGGTCTAAAATGTAAAAGTATTTAATTGTTATATGACTTCCAGTTCTGAGCAAACATCTGAGAGACAGGTATTTTGTCACATAGAAATGTTAAATTTTGTTAAGTTTCTGTTGGCCTGGGAACTGATGGCAGGTGACAGGGAGTGGTGTCATTTGAGCTGGCCCAGCAGTAATGTTGATTATTAATTTAAGAACTCTCTAAGAGAAAATCTGTGCATTTTGTATCTTGTCTTGGATATAGAAACATCCATTCAGCACTTCTCATCTACATTTGCCTTGTTCTGTAAGTATGTTATTTAGGGCATAGTATCTCTTAGATATAGATGCAAATATAATAAAGATTAGTTTAGATGTTTTCTGTATTTATTTAAGACTGTCCTGCAATGTTGTTTTAAAATATTTCCTGTGATTCTGAACTCTGTAGTTACTGTGTTGATTGAGTATTTTCTTGTTCTTTTATTATTTATTATTAAATATATTTAAACCTTTTAATTGTGGCTGGTTTGTTTAGAGATATTTAAGCTATTATAGTACTTGCATATGCATTTGGTCACACTGTACAGGCCACTCCTAAATAGCCTTGAAAGTTTTGGTCACACTTACCATTTGGATTATTAGTAACATTACACAGTAGGATTGGACATCCTTTGGTAAGGGCCTTATAGTAGCTGATAAGTAAGGGTGGCTCATAGCAGTTGGTACTACCTTATAGTCTGGGCAGAAGGGGGCATAGCTAGTAAACCTGTGCTAGCATTTCCCAGGTGTATGTGTGTGTTTGTATATCAATCAAATCTCAAAGTGTGTGTGTGTGTGTGTGTGTGTGTGTGTGTGTGTGTGTGTGTGTGTGTGTGTATGTGTGTGTGTGTGTGTGTGTGTGTGTGTGTGTGTGTGTGTGTGTGTGTGTGTGTGTGTGTGTGTGTGTCAGCTACTTAGGCAGGGACATGAAGCACTGGTTGGACAGACAGGGTGCTGGAGGTCTTATCTTGGCAACTCGGCTGAGATCTTATCCCCATAGCTGTGCCAGTGGGGAGTCTTATTGGGGATCTGGAGAAAGAGGGAGAAACCAGCCCCAAAATTACTGCGATCTCTGTGTGCTCCTAAGGGTAATTGTATTTTACTGTGTGTGTACTTGTCATCCTCCCAATATGTACGTCCCTCACTGGTACTAGTGGTGAGGATTGAGGCTCCTTGATTACTGGGCCAGTGCAGAGGTGTCATATATTAAATAAACTGTTGTATATGTTGTCTTATTTAAGTTATGATTAACTTTATAAGCAATTTCTTTGATATAATTTATGTTATTTAATCTTTTTGATCTAATGACTAATATGTGCAAGTTTTGGAGGTTAATGTAATATAATTGTAATTTAAATTTTTCCATATTTATTGTAATTTTATGGTTTAATATTTCTTTATATTTCTGATTTAAAGCTTTCAGTTCAGATTTTGTGATCTTATCATTGGGTTTTAAGTCTAATTTTACTTTATCAATTTTTGATTGTAAAACAATTAGCTCTTCATCCCATTCATTTCTTTTGTAGAGATACTAGCTCTTGATTCTACTATATAAATATGCTTTTAATGTGTCCCACCAAATAACATTAGTAATGTTGCCATTATTATTAAATGCCAAGAATAAGTTTAATTCCTTTAAAAAACATTCCTCCAGTCCATTATTTTTTTAATATAATCTGGAACTCTTTTCCAAAAGACTAAACCATTGGATTTTGTATTGAAATTAAACGTAATAGCATTGTGGTCAGTCAAAGGCCATGAAATTATTGATACTTCATCAATTTTAGAATATAACTCACTAGAAGTGAAAACTTTATCTATATTTGTTTGAGTGCCAAATCTATACAAGTAATGTGTTAATTAAGGGAATATGACAATATGACATCATATATATATTTTAGATTCATTGTATTTATGTAATAATTTAATTGTTTGGCAGTGTCAAATAGTATATGTTTTCTATCTTTAGTAGTTTCTGTTTCTGATAGAATGCAATTGAAATCACCAGCCAGTAGAATTTCTCCTTTTGAATATATGTTTATAATATCTAAATATTTTTTGTCACTTTAAAACCAGTTCCAGGAATCCAGTAAACAATTCCAGGAATCCAATAAACATTCACAAACATGTATTTTTGTTATTAATTTCGAGTACTACCCATCCCATTTTTATCAGAATAACTATCAACTATTTTAGGCATACTCATTAATATTTCCACAGAATAAGAGTGCCTCTCCTTTTTGAGCTGTAATGTCCACAAGTATTGAATAGTCTTTAAATAATAGCTTATCTAAACCTTTTTTAACAAGTGTGTTTCTTGTGAAAAAACAATATGAGCTTCATTTATTTTTTAGATATTTAATTAAACTACATCTCTTCTTGGGATTATTAAGATCATTAATATTCAATGAAATACATTTATAAACTGATTTTTTTAAATAAAATAGCTCTAAAAGAGTTAAATTATTGTTTTGAGTCAATAAGCCATTTTTAAATTTAATAAGTTAAGTTATGGAGAGGATCATTAATCTAACTACTAACAGTCTAACTGTAGAAATATTTACACACCCTAACATGGGATAAATATTCATGGTTTGATTAAATAAGCATACAAAACACTTTCAATCATCACCCTACTTACTACCTAGTCACTATCTATTGCTACTATCTATAAACTTAAAATATTTATCAGACTATATTAAAATATAAAGCTTTCTCTTAATATCTAACTCTTTTTCAAATCAAACCACAATATGATGTCTAAATGAAAACACTATTAATTATATAATAATCAACTTTTAGATAATAAAAATAAACTTTCCAATAAAATTATAATTGTATAAGCTAAACTATCTATTAATTATACATATATGTTCTTTATCTTAAAACAGTAAAACTATCTTAAACTATTGAATTACATTCCACATATTAACATTTGACTTTCCTGAGGTTAATGTAAAGACAGAATATTGAATAAGCTAACTATGATTAATTAACCCGGTACACACACACACACACACACACACACACACACACACCCATATATATATATATATATATATATATATATATATATATATATATATATATATATATATATATATGGGCTTTATATATATATATATATATATATATATATATATATATATATATATATATATATATATATATATATATGGGTCTACTTTGTTTTATTGAATTTCATTTCACTGAATTACATTTCACCCCGACCACATCACTGAAAACACAAATTACTGAAAACTCATTTCACCAAATCTCATTTCACTGAACTGAACTAAATATATATGGCACTGTGTAAAGCTGTAAAGCAGGTAAAAGGTATATATCCTTTTCCCCAGTATAGTGCAATCTTGGAGTTAGTATATATAGTTGGTGGGGTGGAAAGCACAGTACTCCACATTGGGGTGTGTAGGGGGTGCAGCCCCCACATTGTTTGTTTTATATTGCACTTTACCAAAAACTTCAAACAAAAAACTTTAAACAAAAGACATGCACAGTGGCAGCACCAATGACTAATCCTCTCCCGAAGACAATATGTAATCAAACTAAGTCGGGGGCTACACCACCCGCACACTTCAATGTGGGGGGCACGACCCCTAACTATATATACTAATTCCAGGATCGCACTACAGTGGGGAATAGGGCATATATATTTTACTTGCCTTACAGTACTCTACACAGTGCCATATATACTGACTGCAGTTCAGTGAAATGAGAGTCAGTGAAATGAGTTTTCAGTAATTTGAGTTTTCAGCGAAGTGGTCAGGGTGAAATGAAATTCAGCGAAATGAGATTCAATGAAACAAAGTAGGCCTGTATCTATCTATCTATCTATCTATATATATATATCTATATATATATATATATATATATATATATATATATATATATATATGTGTGTGTATTTTTTTTCTATACATTCTACAATTCAAATATTTTACTAAATGAAGAATCACTAACACTATTGTATGTCTGTGTGTATTTTTACTTTAAGAAAACCATAAACAAAGTTTTCTAATAAAATGTGGAATTAAGGCTCACTTACAATATAAAATCTCAAGAGCAAAGACAAGTATACATTATATTAAAATTACTATATTCACATCTAAAATTATTGTGCCATGTTTTTCTTTCATATTTCAGAATCATAAATAACAGACAGACAGATCTTTTTGTTATTCACCATAATATACAACCCCTAAACATTACTGAAGATATTTTTATGAACCGTCATTTTACTTTTTCAATTAAAAGTTAAGACTGTGCATCTCTTGTATACAGTCAGGATCTATAATGACCCATATAAGATGAAGTTAGCCACATAAATGTCACTGTTGTTTAGAAGGAGACGTGTTAGTCCTTATTTCCTTGTTTGACTTATTGGTTTATTAAATAAAATATTGTTCATGTCTTCTGCCATCTCAGACCCATGGCCTGGGGTTTCCTTTGCATTAATTCCTGTGTTTGCTTATAATTGTACTATTTATTCTGATTTCTAAGTTGCTTTCCAGAACAATGAACTTGAATCTAACATATTACCATGTTGAAATTATTTTGTATGTTATTTCCTCATATAGCATGAGTGATGCCCATTTTACAGCAAAATCTAGTCCAGACTGAATCCCCAAATGCTGCAGTTAATAAAACTACTGTAAAATTCTAACCATTTAGTTTAAAAATCATATTATACAATTCCAAAGTTCAGAAGTTAATAATACCAGATTCCAGCAGGAGTCACCACATGGAAAAGTTGAATAAACGTGATATCTTTTATTGAGCCATAAAAACACACAAGCGCTTTCACGTAGTTGGACTACGCTTCTTCAGGTGTATTCAACAATAAAAACTTGTCTTCTTATATAGAAATTTTTTTGGCGTGCAAGCCAAAAAGACATTAATCATTGCTTAATGGTGTAAATGGCAAGAGCTGTTCTTTAAAATGACAGTAGAAATATAAAGCAAATCAACAAACCTGACTATGACGGCCAGGAAAAACAATGAACCAAATAAACAAATAACTTGAATATAATACCGGTCCATATGTTTATAAGAATACACCAAACTGGATATAATGAATACTAATGACACATATAAGTATTACTACTATGGAACACAGTGAACCAATGATGAGCTAACATAAGGCTGTGAGGACCTATTTTGAAGGTTTATTTAACAGATCTAGGTTAATATAATGAATGAAACTCTAGTGAAGCAACTAACTGAGCAACTGCTTCAATATTGTTGGTGAAAAATATAACATATAGAAATCGTGCTCAGCAACGAACCCACATTTGGATTTCATATATAAAGAACAGTGCCTATAATTCAGCTTCAAATAGTCAGTAGTCCATTGTATAAAAAACATGCCACTTAAAATGTGAACAATTAAAATGTAAGCAATTAAAATAATTAGCAACAACTAATAGGCTGTAATAGGAAGACAGCTCACTAATGCGTCTTCTAAAATTAAAGAAATACAGACACAATGTTCAAGTCCATTAGAGAAAACAGCAATCAATTACCACGATCTATGAAGACACTCAAATAAAATAAAATCTAGTTAAAATATGTTAAAAAACATAAAACAACAATATTGCTTATAAAAAACACCAACATAATCCTGAACGATCATGCTCTATATATGAAATATGTAGGCATGACTAGTTCGTTAGCAAATAGTATATGCAAGGGCAGGTTTAAAGAAAAACTTAATGTCAAGCAGTGCACCTTCTGAAGTAAACATCTTATAGAGCAAGATGCCTGTAATCAACTGCCTTAAGAACATCGCGTATCAACAAAAAAAATCACATATCAACAAAAGACTGTAGCGGTATGCATATACGAAATATGTATACTTATTTACTATAAACCGATGTTAAGCACAGAATCATAATAAAACGTGCTTGAATTTAAAACATGATTCAAATAAACAAAGGCTATAGTGTTTGTAAAACTCATGAATAAAACACTCTACACAATTGTGCTATAGAGTATCTAACCTAAACATCTCATATATAACAATATCAATACATAGTATCAGAGTTTGTCCTGAAAATAGTATCTGTTGTGTTTGTGAGACTCATGAGTGAAAGCCTACAAGAAGCAGTAAATTAATATGTCTGAGCGTAATGATACTAGTGCATCACTCACCAAACAGTACTAAACCAGAACTATATTGGAGGCCAAATATAAAAAATGTCGTACAAACAACGAAGTTCATCTTGCTAGTGTCAGAATTAGAGAAGTGAAATGAAAATTGTAAAAATGGTGTGATGATTAACCATGATGATATTTCCCCACCAGCTACCTATGAAAATCAGAGAATGACAATATAATTTATGAAACCAATATTTATATGACACTAAATACTATGGAACACTCATGTCAAGAGAATAAAGACAGGAGTGAAAATATTGTCTCTAGGATCACTTATATAAAAAAATATTGTAGTGATCGTTTTAACTCAGTATAAGTGTATATAAATAAATATTTTCCATATTTAAAAAATGTATAATGAGCTGTTTGATGAGATATTAATAATATATATAAATGGATTGTTTTATAAATAAAAAATATATAATAATAATATATAAAAAGGAAGAATGTAACATGTAAAGAAATATATGTATAGAGAACTATATATATACATAAAAAAAGATGTATACATATATATATATATATATATATATATATATATATATATATATATATGTATCCATCCATAAAATATACATGTACATATGTGTGTGTATGTTGATTTCAAACAATTAATCTACATATATATCTTGAAATAAAGTATTTAATATAAATATTACATTATATTAATTATCATACCAGTATATAAAAAAACATTATTAAAATCATTAATAATAAATGAACAAAAACATATATATGTATGTGTAAGTTAAAAATATGAAAATAAAAATACAGATGCTAAACGATTATATAACTATGTTCATAATGTATGACAAATAAAGAAAAAGGAAAGGAAGAGAATCGAATATGAATAATAATTATTTATATCATGTATATTAAGAAAGCTAAATGCTTATCTGGTAAGTCAAGCTAATTCAAATAAGAAATAAGTCCAGAAAGGGAGGCCTAAACTCCCAGTCAAGATAGAAAAAATAGATGTTAAGACCCCATATATATGTGTAAAAAACCAATTTATTGTAATTTCCTATTATTCAAAATGGGTTTGACTGATACAGACTGATTAATACCAGGATATATGTGAGCCTTCAGAGTAAAGATCCACTTAAGTTCTTTAACAGCTAGCTGGTTGTTGCTGTCTCCTTCTCTAGGGTTTATAGCTATTTTTTCCAAGACTTTAAAACTAAACGTGTGAGTATTGTGTTCAATGATATGTTTGGCTAGGGCATTGCATTCATGTCCCTTCTTAATATCATAACACTGATTGTAAATTCTATCACGAAGCCGCCTCTTAGTTAACCCTACATAAAATGCATCACAATAGTCACAGGTAGCTAAATAAATCAAATTAATAGTATTACAATCACTATAAAACCTAGGTATAAAGGTGAAAAGGCCTTCTGGATGTAAAAAACTGATGTTCCTGGATATATAGGGACACATGGAACATCGACCACAAGGAAAAGTACCTTGTTTATCACTCTCTTCATTGTTGTATTGTACAGTCCTTTCTGAACAAAGAAGCTCCTTTAGGTTATGGGATGTTCTATAACTAAACCTGGGGTAATCACCTACTATGGTTTTAGTAAAGGGATCAGTTATTAGAACATTCCAATTTCTGGAGACAATTTTATTTAAATTAACAATATCACTAGTAAATCTAGTGACATAACTCAGCTTGTCAGTAAATCTCTCATTAATCCTAAAATGCTGCTTAAAACCAGTCCTTTGTTCACTAGCAGCTGAACCATAATTGATATTTAATTTACTTAAAACTTCTCGTTTGCATTCTGTTATCAGCTTAATAGGATAACCTCTTTCTCTAAATAAGGCCTCAAGTGTATTAAGTTCTGATTGCAAAGTATTACTGTCACTACATATCTTAGATATTCTATGCATTTGACTAGATATTATTCCCTTGAAAGTAAATCTGGGGTGCATGCTTTCAAAACGAAGCAATGTGTTTCTCCAGGTGGGTTTCCTGTATAACGAGGTGACAATCTTGTTACCATTAAACTCTAACTTCAGATCTAAATAGTGTACCTGGTTGTAAGATGTCTCCACTGTAAACCTTAAAAAGGAAGAAGTGGTTTCTAGCTCACTAATGAATTTAATACATTCAGTCTCTGTGCCTTCCCAAACGAAAAAAACGTCATCCACAAACCTCTTGTAAATCTTAATTCTATTGAACTCAGAATGTTTAAATAAATATTCACGTTCCCAGTTGTGAACCACAAGATTGGCGTAACTATTTGCACAGGGGGTACCCATGGCAACCCCCCATCTCTGCAAATAAAGTTGTTTTTGATATAGAAAAACATTGTTATTGAGTATCAGTTCTAATAGATAATTAATCAAAATGTGTCTGTTATTACTGTAGTCAGATAAACTGACTAGTACCTCATTAATAGCTTGAAGCCCCAGATCATTTGGAATGCAAGTAAAGAGATTTTTAACATCCATAGTAACCAATAGCAACTCTGTATCCTTCTTTTCAAATTCTAATTCTTTTAAGGAATCTATTAGTTGGTAAGAATCTCTAAGGATGTTAGGGATGCTGTCTACCAAAGGTCTAAGAAGACTCTCTACAAAGGAAGAGATGGTGGAGGTTGCCCAACATTCACTGGAGACTATGGGTGTCATCGGTACGGGAATAATGTCTTTGTGAATCTTCGGTAGACCTTTAATTATGGGAGTTGTGAGAAATTCTATGAGAAAATATTCATAAAGCTCACAACTAATATGACCACCCATCAAAAGGTCATAAAGATCTGAATGTACAGTTTTAATAATTTTCTTAAGTGTTGCTGGGGTAACCTTTTCATATACAATATCATCAGATAAAAGGTTGTTCATAATATTATCATAATCTGAGAAGTTCATAATGACCACAGCTCCCCCTTTGTCAGCTGACTTGATGATAATGTCTGTGTTATTTATTAGAGCATGCAGAGAGTCTTGTTCTGCTTTGGTAATGTTAAAAAAACAGCATCTTTTCTTATTGAGAGCAAACCATTCATAAAAGTCAGTCTCACACATTTTCAGAAAACTTTCAACATTATGTGGCATAAAAGGTATGAAACTGCTTTTAACTCTAAAAAAATTCTTTAAAGCTTTCGTATCTAAAGCGCTATTATTTTTGAATAAGATTTTCAGAGATACATTGCGACAGAACAATCTTAGATCAACAAGAACATCATTGAGAAAACTGGTCTGGGAAGGTATAAAATTAAGACCTTTCTCTAAAAGGGAGACGTCTGACTCAGATAAACTATAGTCAGAAATATTATGTACTAAAGAGTTCAATTTCTCTGTTTTCTTGTTGTTGTGTACCTTTCTTCGGATCCTTTTCTTTTTCGTGGCCCTCTGCTGTTGGATCGGCCTCTCCATCCTGGTTGTTGCTTTACAGGAAAGGGTAAAAAACAGTTAGTAGCAGGGGCTGAATCCTTTGGTTTAGCTCCTGCTAAAAGAAAAGCTTTAGCTGCTTGCTGGTTTGGGGGAGGTATATCGCTAGAAGAATTCACATCTTTCAAGTCATTCAGAGAATGGGAAGAGTGGTTATTAGGTATCAGTTCATTATTCATCATATTGCTGGTTGTAGGCATAGAAGAGGGAACTGCATCGAAAACAGTATTAGAAGTCCCATTTGTAGAAAGTATTGAGTTGGAGGCATTGATAAAGTTATCCATATTAGATGTAGCTTGTATATGTGTGTTACCAGTTCTAGGCCAAAGGAAAACTTGACCTGAAGCAAAGTCATTAGCATCCCTTATGAGTTTTTTCTGTTTCACTAGTTTCAGTCGTTCACTGAAAGAATGAACCTGAGACCAAACACTATCCAGTCTTTTAATAAAATATTCAGTTTTGAAACTTTCTGAAATGACTTTGTATTGTGCATCTATTTTCTTTCTTAAGTCAATTTCAAGTGGACCGAAATATTCTAGCAACAGATTAATATAGCTGAACCCAAGTTGTATATTAAGGTCTTGCCATTTTCTCAGAAGTATGGGGTGAGTATCCCCATAAGATGGCATACAAAAGATGCGCATGCCTCTAGAAACTATTTTAAAATGAATACATGCCTCTAGGTGCAGTCTCTGCCACGCATACCTCTGTAACTGATATAAATCATCCTGAAATAGTCTACATAATTTATTGAATTCAGTAACACTCTCACCATTAGGAGTTTGTGGTAAAACAGTTGCTTGGTTCGTCAGTTCCAGAGTCAATAAAGGATTCTCAGTGCAGTGCTTGAGAGAGTCCCAAGCCGGTAAAATAGATGTCCTCTTCTCTGGATGAAAATCTAATTCGATGTCAATATGCTCCATGAGTCAAACTTGCAAACAGCAGGATGAGCAGACAAAAAAACAACGAACTGTAGCAAGAAAGCAAAGACTCCTCGTAGAAAAACATAAAAAGCTAATAATACCAGATTCCAGCAGGAGTCACCACATGGAAAAGTTGAATAAACGTGATATCTTTTATTGAGCCATAAAAACACACAAGCGCTTTCACGTAGTTGGACTACGCTTCTTCAGGTGTATTCAACAATAAAAACTTGTCTTCTTATATACAAAATTTTTTGGCGCGCAAGCCAAAAAGACATTAATCATTGCTTAATAGTGTAATTGGCAAGAGCTGTTCTTTAAAATGACAGTAGAAATATAAAGCAAATCAACAAACCTGACTATGACGGCCAGGAAAAACAATGAACCAAATAAACAAATAACTTGAATATAATACCGGTCCATATGTTTATAAGAATACACCAAACTGGATATAATGAATACTAATGACACATATAAGTATTACTACTATGGAACACAGTGAACCAATGATGAGCTAACATAAGGCTATGAGGACCTATTTTGAAGGTTTATTTAACAGATCTAGGTTAATATAATGAATGAAACTCTAGTGAAGCAACTAACTGAGCAACCACTTCAATATTGTTGGTGAAAAATATAACATATAGAAATCGTGCTCAGCAACGAACCCACATTTGGATTTCATATATAAAGAACAGTGCCTATAATTCAGCTTCAAATAGTCAGTAGTCCATTGTATAAAAAACATGCCACTTAAAATGTGAACAATTAAAATGTAAGCAATTAAAATAATTAGCAACAACTAATAGGCTGTAATAGGAAGACAGCTCACTAATGCGTCTTCTAAAATTAAAGAAATACAGACACAATGTTCAAGTCCATTAGAGAAAACAGCAATCAATTACCACGATCTATGAAGACACTCAAATAAAATAAAATCTAGTTAAAATATGTTAAAAAACATAAAACAACAATATTGCTTATAAAAAACACCAACATAATCCTGAACGATCATGCTCTATATATGAAATATGTAGGCATGACTAGTTCGTTAGCAAATAGTATATGCAAGGGCAGGTTTAAAGAAAAACTTAATGTCAAGCAGTGCACCTTCTGAAGTAAACATCTTATAGAGCAAGATGCCTGTAATCAACTGCCTTAAGAATATTGCGTATCAACAAAAAAACATCGCATATCAACAAAAGACTGTAGCGGTATGCATATACGAAATATGTATACTTATTTACTATAAACCGATGTTAAGCACAGAATCATAATAAAACGTGCTTGAATTTAAAACATGATTCAAATAAACAAAGGCTATAGTGTTTGTAAAACTCATGAATAAAACACTCTACACAATCGTGCTATAGAGTATCTAACCTAAACATCTCATATATAACAATATCAATACATAGTATCAGAGTTTGTCCTGAAAATAGTATCTGTTGTGTTTGTGAGACTCATGAGTGAAAGCCTACAAGAGGCAGTAAATTAATATGTCTGAGCGTAATGATACTAGTGCATCACTCACCAAACAGTACTAAACCAGAACTATATTGGAGGCCAAATATAAAAAATGCCGTACAAACAACAAAGTTCATCTTGCTAGTGTCAGAATTAGAGAAGTGAAATGAAAATTGTAAAAATGGTGTGATGATTAACCATGATGATATTTCCCCACCAGCTACCTAAAGTTCAGAAGTTCCACAATCAATGGATGCACTGGGATATCACTTATGGATTCTTGTTATAAACATAAGGTGGATGAGTTTAAATACTTGAGGTCAATAGTTCAGAGTAATGGTGAGTGTGGAAGAGAGGTGAAGAAGAGAGTACAGGCAGGATGGAGTGGGTGGAGAAGAGTGTCAGGAGTGATTTGTGACAGAAGAGTACCTGTAAGAGTGAAAGGAAAGGTCTACAAGAGAGTAGTGAGACCAGCTATGTTATATGGGTTGGAGACAGCGGCATTGACAAAAAGGCAGGAGTTTGAGTTGGATGTGGCAGAGTTAAAGATGTTAAGATTTCCACTGGGTGTGACGAGGTTGGACAGGATTAGGAATAAGTATAAGTTTGGAGACAAAGCCAGAGAGGCAAGATTACATTGGTTTGGACATGTGCTGAGGAGGGATGCTGAGTATATTGGGAAAAAGTTGCTAAGGATGAAGCTACCAGGTAACAGGAAAAGAGGAAGGCCTAAGATACGGTTTATGGATGTGGTGAGAGAGGACATGCAGGTGGTTGGTGTTTAAGAGAAAGATGCAGAGGACAGGAAGAAATGGAAACAGGTGATCCGCTGTGGTGACCCCTAATGGGAACAGCTGAAAGAAGATGATGTTATAAACATAAACAACCGAGAATGCTGCAGATCTATGATTGGCTTCTGCTGTAAAGTAGCTTAACATGTGCTCTATAGGACAGATTATAAGTATCCATTGTACTACTTCAGTGAAAGTATAATAGTCAGTGAAATTATTTTGAAGAAATGTTTATGTATAAGTGTTGAAATACCATGAAGTATAAAGCAGGCATTTTAGAAATAATGCACTTTTTGTTTAATATTCGCATAACCTCATTGTTCTTATATTAGGCTTGTAAATAAGTATCCATATATTGCGGACAGATATTTAATTTCTTAGTGCTAGCAGTAACCTTAAATACTAGCACCTTATCAAAAGTAGCTCATACTGATAAATGACATACGAGAAATGTTTCAGAACATCCACAGTGCAGAAATGATATCACAGAGTGTGAATCTAAAAAAAGATTTTTACTCTTCAGTTAGCATAACACTCCAAGTGTTTATAAGATAACCAATTATTTTCCAGAGTTCCAAGAAGCCATATAAATAGTGTTGTGGATACATACATGATTTAAAAACCTTATTCATTTAATATTTACATTAAGTGTTAATGTTAATGATCAATATGCAGTATTGCCATTTATTCCATTATGTGAAATACTGTTGAATATTTCAAAAGATCAAAAATAACACTATGTCAAATTAACATCTTTAGTGTTCTATATAATGCAAGAAAAACAATAGATACATGTTGTTCTTTAACATAAAGTCTGTACTCCTCACTTTCCCATTCTGTAATGAAAAATTTCAATTTAACATTATAATTTGTAAAAAGGAAGTCTCAGTACTTTAACTTACTTTCACTTCTTTTCACTTTCTCCCATTTCTTCACTTCACTTTCTTTATCTGAACATTCCATTGGATGCCTTTCCTGTGAGTTTAGATTTCAGGCTGTCCTTCCTGTTGCACCTATATACTGGCAAATACTATCTCCAAGGTAAGTAGATGCATTTTAGCAGGAAACTCATTTTGTTTTAGTTGTTTAAGGCAGAAGAAAGCTCATGACTGGCTCAGGCAAGCTCTGTCTTCAAAACAAATGCACCCAATCCGAGATGTTATACATTACATGTATATCATTCATTTGAAAGCATTTAAACATTTGTATGCCACATAAACCCCTCTCCCATCAACAAAATCAAGTCTTTACATATTAATTAATAACATTACTAGAAAGTTTATGCAAATGAGAAAAATAAAGGAAGAAAAGGACAACACTACTCTATACTGTTATTTTGTCTGTTATAACACTAAGGATAATCACAAGGCTTTCTTTAGTTATGTTAGGAACCTGGGTGGGAATTCCCAGATATGCTCAGAATTAGTCCAAACTGACAAAAAATACACCGAACCCACAGACATTGCCAACATCCTAGCTGACAGGTTCAGTGCAAACTTCTCCCCCCCTCCCCACCAAAAGGGTGAATATCTATCCCAGCAGAGTGCTGCCCCCCCTGACATCTCAGATGCTCAGGTAAGAGCCGCCCTCTCCAAAGCAAAAAACACAGCATCAATGGGACCAGACGGTGTCCCAGGCTGCATCCTACATGAACTCCAAGAAGAGCTAAACCCACACATAAAACTACTGTTCAATCTCAGCCTTACTACAGGATATGTACCCAAAGAGTGGTGTACTGCAACAGTGGTCCCTCTCCACAAAGATGGTGCCTCAACGGATCCTGGACACTATCGCCCCATAAGCCTTACTAGCTTGGTTTGCAAAGCTATGGAAAGGATCATCATGGACCTCATAAATAAAGATATTGGGGACCTACAGACACTGGATCCTACCCAGTTCAGCTTTGTTAAGGGCAGATCCTGCCTCTTAAACCTGGTTGATTTCTTTGAAACAGTCACCAAGGCCATTGACAAGGGGAAGGTGGTCCACACAGCCTACCTGGACCTCGCAAAAGCCTTTGATACAATACCCCACTCGGGCATTATAGATAAGCTCACTAGCTTAAATATAAACCCCTATGTCACTAGATGGGTTGCAAACTGGCTCACGGACAGAACCCACATGGTTAGAATTGCTGGAGCCATGTCAGACTCCAAGCCAGTTACAAGTGGTGTCCCACAAGGCTCAGTCCTGGGACCTCTCTTGTTCGGTATATATTTCTCGGAGGTACAGGCAAACACGGAAGGACTGTGGCTGACCAAGTTCACAGATGACTGCAAACTGGGTGCCATAATCGGCTCTCCAGTCGATACAAGCATCCTCCAAAAGGGCCTCATAGAAACAGACAACTGGTGCCAGAGCCATGGCCTCAAGCTAAATGCCAAAAAGTGCATAGTCATCCCCTTTGGCAAAAACAAAGTGCCCACAAATTACCACATAGGTGGTAATCCATTAAGTACAGAAGATGTAATTAGGGACCTGGGGACCCAAGTTGATAGCAATCTCTCATTTGACAACCACGTGGCCAAAGTGGTTAGAAAAACATTTTATATAGCCCACCTAATCATGAAGGGATTCACATCTAGATCAGGGGAGGTCATCGTGCCTCTTTACTTATCCCTCATCAGGCCCATAATTGAGTACAATGCCCCTTTTGGGATGTACCTTACCAGACACCTGCATCAACTGGAAATACCCCAAATGTACCTCACCAAGAGGATCAAAGGGCTCATACAGATGCCATATGCTGCACGGTTAAAGAAACTCCAGCTCTACTCAGTGGCATACCGCCTGCTCAGAAGCGATCTGTGCCTGACATATAAAGCCATGTCCAACCCGGAATTAATGGACATGCTGCACCTCAGAAAATCCAGATTCCATTGAGCCACGCGCTAGAGAGACTTGAACCTCAGCACTGAAATAAATATGACATACTGGAGGGGCAGATTCATAACCCAGAGGCTCCCTTCACTCTGGAATAAAATTCCAGTCCAGGTTAGGCAGAGTCCCTCATTGACTCTCTTCAAGAGGAATCTTGATGAGTGGATGGGAGATCGCAGGTTTACCCCAGGTATCACTTCTGTGTCACTGTTAGACAGAGGCACAGTATACTAACCTCGAAAAAGGGCATAGCAAAATTAATTTTAAATGGGTTGCGAAAGCCAAACACACTCTGGCTAGGCTTATAAATGCCCTAGGGCAGATAGTCTAGTATGAACCTATGAACCTATGAACTATATAAAGAACCTAGATCTAAGCTCATATTATAGTTTATTTAAATGTTCTTTTACTTTTAAAACGTTATTATTAATCTAAGTTGTTTAATAATATAACATTATATTTATTAGTTTATCTATTTTATTAATATGTAAGGTAAAGGACTATTACTAAAATGACTTGTATATTATTCTATTTTTAACTACTAATAAGATATAATATGATTTAATATAATCCTATAAGTATGATAAGGTAAATTACTATGTATATTGTTGTTTGATACTTTTAGAGAAATTAATAGGTATTACCTTAGAGTTGTGAGGTATTACCTTAGAGTTGTGATATTCCTCAGTAGAGATTAAAACAGTCTTTCGAGACTATAACACAACAAAATAGAATAAATGAAGATATTACTCTGCTTTAAACCTTTTGCTATATTTCCCTTAAGTGTCCATCCATATTTAGTTGCTTGTCTTTTTAAACTAGTTAAGGACCAGTCCATTTCTTCTGATTTGTCCAAAAGTTTATTTGTCTGTGCTAAATCCAGAGCTTCGTCAAATGTGTTAAAGATTTTTTGACCTTCAGGAAGAAAAATCTTGATTTTAGCAGGGAAGATAAGCTGAGCCATGATGTTTGACTTCTTTAGGTTTTTAATTAGAGGAATGCAGGCTTTTCCCTTAGAGATCAGTGAAGAAATGTAATCATTGCCAAATTGTATGCTTTTTCCATTTGTTTTTATTGGAGAAATTGACCATGCTGTTTTAATACCAAGTCTTTATTCTGGGTAGAGAGGAATTTAACAATTATGGATCTTGGTTTAGATGAACTATTTGTTGAAGAAATATTTGAGAGAGACCTGTGTGCTCTTTCTATTCTGAAAGAAAGTGATTCTGGCAGGTTTAAAGTTTTTGGTATCCATTTATTTAGAAATTGTATCATGTTGTTACCCTTTTCTTTCTCTGGCACTCCATATATTCTAATATTATATCTCCTGGGCCTACTTTCCAGATCTTCTACTTTTTTTCAGAAGTAAAGTGTTTTGCTTTAAGAGAAATTCAACTTGATTTTCATTTTACAGTCAGCCTTCTATGCATACCATTTACTATTTCTTCCATATATGTGATTTGATTTGAATGTTTCTTATTAACTTCATTAATCAAATCCAGTTGTTTCTTACTGTCTTGTTTTATATTGTCTATTTTACTTTTCAATGTATCCAATTTGACTGAAAGGTCTTGAATACTTGTAATGATTGAGTGATTGTAGTTCTTTCTTCCTCACACTTTCCTGAGGAGAAGCTTTAGAGTGACTCCTGAGTGGATCTAACTGCAAGACTTCTGACAGGATAAAAACTTAAAAGAATCTCAAAAACATTTGTTCTTTCTGGTTTTAACACTAAACTATTTGATAAATAAAATATTTATGTATATAATTTATTGGCACTAAAACTAAATATTCCTGTCAGAATAACTGTAAAAAGAGAGAACACAATTTATATGCTGCTAATTGCTTGTTATCTTGGCCACACACCCCTTTGGTGAGTTTTCATGGTGGCCTTGGTAATATGCAGTTCAAGTTTTAGGTTATTGTCTATCATGATTCCTAGTAGTTTGACATTTGTTACAGTTTCTATGGTGGTGGTGTTTGTTGAAGTGATAGTAAAAGGTATACAGGTTGTTGAAAGAGGTGAGAAAAACATTAATTTTATTTTTTGTGACATTTAGGATTAAAACAATGAGTAAAAAGGTCACACAGGAAAAACAATTGGTTAAAAAAACACAAAAAGAAAAATCTAGCAAAGCTAGACTTTCCACTGTGTGCTACCTTAAACCTCTTGTATCAGAGGCAACATGGGATATATGCAAATTAACCTTTAAGGATATCAGGTGTCTCAGCTAAATGGCAATTCTGAATATCCAAGACTTTTTCTTTTACTTTTATTTTTAAGTCTATTTATTGAAAATCTCAGGCCAATAAAACCAAACCCCTCTAGCTGTGGACATGCATGTTTCTGCCTTCTTATGGCATCATCAGCACAGCATAAGAGGAGTGTTTGACTTTTGGAAACACAGGGTTGTATCCAACTGAAATCCATAAACATTAGGGTGTCTACAAAATATACCAGGAAGTTACTGAAGTACAAAGAGGATGATGTTTCCTTAGGTTAGCTTATTTATAAAGTTAGAGCAAGGAATGATATTAAATAGTTTGGTTAATTGAGATAAGCAGTGTGGGTGAGAAGTTCTTCATCTAGGGCTTTGATGACTTTTTTGAAGATACTAACAAGGTCAGAAATCATGAGCTAGTCTTGACAAAACCAACCTGAGAACAGTATAGCAACTGCAGATCTTGCATGTCTTTACTGATTTGTTCTACAGTACTGTCTTCCATAGTTTTGCAAATAAACCTAGTGAGACTGGTACCTGGATCAGCTGAGGGGCTGCTCTTATAGAGGTAGGACTAGTCCATTCTTCAGGTACATATTCTGTGGAGAAACTTTGTTGAAGATGTTTAGGATAAGATTAGCTAGGTGATGCATATGACTGCTCATATGAGACACACTAGTTGGGTGTTCTTCTGGTTGTACTGATTTTGGTTCTCAACAGCTTCTGTTCTTCTTTTTGTGACTCAAATCTGTTTAAGTATCAACTTATTGTCATGGATCCATCTATGTCCTTTGTCAATATATTAAGAACAGTTCAGGTCAACATTTGTGATGTTGAAAAAATATATGATGATTTGAAAAAATTTTTGTTTCTGATATAATAGCATTTTGCAGAAAAATTAACCTCAAATTGTTTTTTGGACAACAGGATCAACCTCATAGATCTTCTGAATATAGATTTCATCAGTCCAATATCATTCCACCCATGGATAAACATAAAGCAGAACAACAGGCTCTCATTGATCTTAGGAATAGTAGAATGTGCCCCTACCTAATGTTAAAAAGAAATTGAGAATGTACCTGGATGACTGTTGACTAGTTTGGAAATATTTGGATGAGTTTATAGAACATCTTTACTTTCTTGTAAGTAGCCAGGTATGTTGTATATGCCAAGAAATGTTTCCATATTTTTGCCAGAAGTAACAACAGTGGCCAAGCTATTTATGACAGGTCCAGATCCATGGTTATAAGTTTAAACTAGGATGAAAAGTGACTGTATATCACAAAAGTAGAAAAAAGGTATACGCACTTTGGCACCAACCAGAAAAAGAAAACAAACACAGAACAGCGAGCAGTGGTATAGACCATGACATCCTAGTATTGTTATATAATATAAGGAGTATGTGAAAGAATTCTTAGTGCAAGAAATCTGGACAAAAGCTTACAAAATGGGGGGGGGGAGGTGCAAAGGCCCAAAAATAGGGACATATTTAAATATTGCTCTTATAAACTTAGAAAGTTGCTAGAGTAATAGGATTTGTTTTAACATATATTTTCTGAAGGATTTGAAATCTGAAACTCAGATGTATGTCATTATTTAGTGACTTCAATCCTCAGATCATCCCAGTGATTTGCCAAAAAAAAACACAAGTTTTATGAAGAACTTACCAAAAAATATGAGCCAAAAATCTGGACAGTTGAGAGGTATGGAAGGATCTGCAAATATTGATGTAAGAGATGAAAATAGACATTACTTGTATCATTCAAACATGAACCAATGACAGCAGGAGGTATGGCATGGAGGGGCTAGGGTATATGCTGGTTAGGAATGACACAGAGGGAGGGATGGAGGAAAATTAATATTAGTTTAAAGAAGGGCATCAAATGCAAGCTCAGAGAAGAGGATAAGTGCAACCCCGGGAAGGGACTGAAGAATCATCAAGAAGCAGAGCCAAAAATGTGTTCTAACATTAAAATAGAATAAGAAACTGTTGATGGAGAGACACAGTGTGTCATTCACAAAGCATGTCAAGGAAGGGGAGTGAAAGACTTGGAAGGGTTTAAAATTATTTGCAATATAAATCTGCCAAGAAAAAATCTGAAGATTTCAAACCATAGTGTACAGAACAAGTGAGCTATGATTGGGGTCTTGGACCATGAAAATTTCAGCAAGCTGGTGAAGGACTCTACCAGAAATGTCAGAATTATAGAAATGGTCCTGATTAAAATGAATTTGATCAGGGATATACAGGTGAATCCAGTGTTTGCTAATGTCAGTCATTGTAATGTGTAGTTTAGATAAGAATCCAAAGGCAAAGGTGATGGTTGAGATTTCAGTGGGTGCATTCTGCTCTGCCAAAGGAAAAAGTCAGGGATCAATTAGGAATCTGGAGGCAAATGGGCACAATGAACAAACTCTGGAAATGGGTTAGCTATGGTGTATTTATTTATTTATTTTACATTTGTTTGCTGGGTAGTGTCTGACTGGGCTGGGAGCCCATTTTCAGCAGAGACCCGGGGAGAAAAGCTCCACAACACACAATACAATTTAGACAGTAGACTAAAACCAATATGACTCAGTACATATTATTCAATTTGAACATACAAAACAATTTAGGCAGTAGAGTAAACAACATGAATCTATTCATATTCATCAGTCTCAACACAGCAGCACAGCATTTGTAGTATTTGACATTAGAGTGCATACTGTGAGTATGTACATAATGTAAAAACATAATGTACATAATGTAAAAACATAATGTACATAATGTAAAAACATAATGTACATAATGTAAAAACATAATGTACATAATGTAAAAACATAATGTACATAATGTAAAAACTAGCTAATCTTAGTGCCCATACTGTAAACATGAAACTGCAGATCTCCTTCATATGTGTCTGGGCTGTAAGTGTATATATAAAACTATGAATTCCCCTACAACTGCATGGAATAGGGTTATTCCACACTTTCACTTTCCTTACAATTTTACTATCCCCCAAAATCTTCCCCCTAATGATCTAACTAGATCCCAATTGACCATACTTATGAATATCTTTTGTAGATATAGCTCTATATAGGGTGAATCCATCGCATCCATACATAAAACAACTTTGGACATCATTACATATCTAGCGATAAAACACATACTACTCATACCAAACATATAACATACAAAAAGATATGCAAAATAACTTAACATTATATTGGGTGACCCAGGATAACCCTTGGATATTAATACTATAAAGTAAACTTTAATAGTAATCAAATTATCATTAGATAATATATATTATTGTCTAGACTCTTCATGTCTTTTCCTGTGTATATCACACTCAATATGTGTATGAACAAAATTAAAAGTAATATAAATTATTATTGAGCTAATCTTTTCATGTGGAACTCAGAGGAAATTAAATATACAGACTGAGAAAGAAATAGAAAAAGATAGAGTTTGCAACTAGAATAAATTGATGAGAGGGAGTATCCATGAGTAGAAGAGGACAGACAAAAGAAAAGCAAAAGAGGAAAGAGAGAAAGGACTTTAGACAAGGGTAGACAGATACTGATGCAGGAAGAGAGTGAAAGCTATGGTCTGTATGTAGGGGGAAAGGTGAGGTGGTGCTGAGCATTAAGAGTTATCCAGAAGAGCAACACGGGCATAGCCAGTTGTTTATAAGGTGTTCTTTCAGTTTTAGTTTAAAAGTAGGATAGGATGGAGTTCTCTGCATGTTTACTGGAAGGGAATTCCCGTACTTAGCAATTTTGTTTGAATACAAGGAGTCTCCATGGGTGTTATGAGAGTATGCAATTTTGAGCAGTGGTCTGTTGGTGGGATCTGCTGCTGACACAGCACAACGGAAAAGGATCAGAGGAATAGTCAAAAATTGGAAAAAGGAGAGAACTACAAAATAGCAGTGTAGTGGGTAGTGATTGACAAAATAAGGGGCACAGGAAAAATGGAGGGAGTCAGAGGGAGCAGGCGACACAATACAAGAAGCCAAGCAGAAGGCCAACAAAAGGATGCAATGTCAGCAAGATCACAAGACAGAAATGAATTGGCAGAAGATGCCAGGAAGTTGAGCAAAAGGCATACTTCAGTCAAGGGAAGAAGGTAAAGGACATACCTATGAGTTTAAGCAAGAATGGAAGGGATATCATAAAAGACAGGAAGAAACATAGAGCTACTGAGTAAATACATTACTTCTGTCTTCATGAAGCAAAGACTTGGTCAACCTGGACCTACCAAGGCCTATGGGTATGACAGATATTGTAGAATTTAAATTCAACATACCAGAAGAATAAGAACCAGAGTGTTATTGTTAAGATGGATGATGTCAGGAGTGAAGAGAGTGACTAATAGAGTATTAATGGTGGGTATGCCTGGCTCTAGTATTGTTCAGTGTGTTTGAAATGGTTTAATGTCATTATGTCGATTCACAAGTGGTCGAGTCCACCTGCACAATGTCTTACATCCTGAATGGTGGAATGTCAAACATCGACATTCCTAACTGTCAAACCTTACCCCCTTCTAGACCCATGTTAACACTTGTTCATGGGTCCAGAGTGGTAGGGAGTTTTGAAGTTCAGTCTTTGCATCAGGTATACTGGAATTAGGCATTCCGGCTTTCTCTGAAGTGCATCAGTCATATTACAACTCGGTATCCTGTGCTTCAACGTTGTGATGATAAACCGTTTGAAACAGATCAAAGAGAAAATGGATCAGGATCAATTTCCTAGTTACTGAGACAAATACAGTTGAAGCAGTTGAGAATGGGTAAGGAATCTCAGGAAGGGCATAGAAAGGTGGACCGAGTAGCCAGAATCATGTAAAATCTGGGATTCGGTGCAAATTCCAAATACTGTACTTGGGCCACAGTAACCCTGGTAGAAAGTATCAGCTGTGTGAATGTGGGGGAGGGGAGTGCAATAGATAGTAAGAGAGCAGGAAATGATCTGGAGGCATTTATCAGCCCTGACTTGGATCAGGATGCCTGATTCTGTAACTATTGTTTGTAATCTGCTTATTAATTTTATAAGTACGTGGGCTAATATGAGATCATTTTTCTGCATCAGTATTATATTTTCTGCTACATAATTCACTTACTTGTCTCTGTCTCTGTCTCATAAGATAAATGAATAAGCAAATAAATATTTCTGCTTAGTCTTGCATTAACTTTCTCATTATGTAGAAGCAAGTTCACTGTTTGTGTTGAAACCTTTATTTTGTTATACATTTACAGATTACATTAACAGAATAAGGTACAGACCACCCTTGTTAACTAGAAAATGCCCTTTAATTGTGATTTGAGACATTCTAAACTTCTCCAGATATTTAGCTGAACCAAAAGCCTCAAGGAGTCTGATATTATGAACAGTCAGTTATTTGGTTCATAGGTATATAGTAGGCTAATGACCATCAGGGTCTTTTTAAGCCTAGCTGTGCAACCCATCCAGCTATGTCTATATGTGTTGTGGGCATTTATTAGAATGGATTTGTCAGTTACGAAGTTTCTAGAGGTTATGTGTGTGGGGGTGTTAGTTTGGGCATTACTGTCTGCTTCTGTCCATCAGAAACATGGGGATCAGACCCAGGGATAATTTCCAATTTCCTATCCATTGGTCAAGGTTACACTTAAGTAAGATTAGGGATGGACTCTGCTTCACATGGATGGAAAGCCTGTATCAGAGTATAGGGATCCTCAGAGACAGACATATCTGTCTTGCCAACATGTCTTATCTATGTCATAAGCAAAATTTAAATACTTGGATCTAGTGATTCAAATGCTGTTTGTTTTGCGGATGTGCAAATGGTCCATCAGAATGGGATCTGAGGATGTCTTGTATGCTAGGCATAGATCACCTCTCAGTAATCTGTAGGAGACTGAGTGTAAAGATATGGCTTTAAGGCAATCCATATAGGACAAAGTGTATATACACTGGATTCTTCTGGTGAGAAACCTTTGGGGGCATTCCAACTGTTGCATATGTCTGGTCAGGTACATCCCTAAGAGGGCATTATACTTAATTATGGGTCTGATAAGGGCTGAAAATAACCCAATTATCTGTAGGGGGAATAGAACTCACAGCCTTCTGATCTTCCAGAACCAGAGGCAACTGTGCTACTTATTCAGTTACAGGACTACAATTAACAGTTGTGACATTTACCAACAATTTTTAAGTTACTTGGCTTCAGACATTTTTCCATTTAGAGATATCAGGAAAAAAAATCTAGGATTCAGTGGCATTACTGGTTCACACACTTGTGCACACACACACACACACACACACACACACACACACACACACACACACACACACACACACACACACACACACACACACACACACACACACAGATAAGGATTTTCTGAACTAGGCTGTCCTCCATATGGAAGGGACTGTTGTGTGGGCCTACTAAATGGACAGATGCCCCCCACTGGCCATTTTACTCATAGTTAACAACACAGGCTTGTATTTTGTTCTTGCTGCTGGGGTATACTTGCCAAGGATGAGGTTGGACAGAAATCACTAGTAGTAACTTGTTTGACCTAATGGTTGATAATAGCCAGATGCTTAGGCTGTTGTCATTGTTGTTCTTGTTGTTATTAAAATACTTGTCTATTCATCCCTCCTGGTCTACCTTTCCCCCATACCAGAATTCTTCCTCTGTTTGGGGTTTTAAAAGCTTGTAACTGCTGCTCCATCAGATTAATCTCTTTCTCTTTTTTTCATAATCAGGTTGCCTGTTACATACTGTGCATGTTGTATTAACTGATTCATGGGGATGTTAGTCCAGTTAAAGCAGTTTTTCCTAGTTTGTTCCTAAACAGTCTGGCTACACAAAAGGGGGTGATAAGTTGTCCTAGTGACATCCAGTAACCTCAGATACTGGAATCCAATTACATTATATTGAGAATGAACTGTGCAAAATGAATCCAAACAAAGCACAGGGAGGAGATGGAATTAGTAATAAAGACCTGAGAACACTTCAGCAAGTACTTACAATACCATTATATCTACTATTCATTAGGTCATATAAATGTGGGGAAATTCCTAAAGATTGGAGACATCTACTTATTCAACCTGCTTTAAGGGAAAGAGGAGCAGGACAAACCTATATATAGACCCTTAAGTCTATTTTCATGTTGTGGAAAAATAATAAAGAAGGTAATATTGGATACGTTATTGTCAGAACTGGACAGGTTGGGACTTGAAACTATATATCAGCACGCATATGTTGAAAATAGATCTATTACCACCTGTATCATGATGTTCTATAACAATATAACAGCTATAAATGAAAAATTGTGCTGTGATGTAATTTATGTAGATTTAACTTCAACATTCGACAGGGTAATACACAAAATACTGATCAATAAATTAGAACAACTAGATATTGATGCACTCTTGATAAGATGGATAGGTACATGGCTTTCAAAAAGGACATGACAGGCATCATACAGCAACTGGACAGGAGAAATAATTGGTTACAGTTAGGGTGTCTCACAGGACTCTGTCCTAAGCCCTTGATTGTTTAGATTGTATCTTTCAGACCTAACTTTTACATCTGAGGTTTTCTACGCTCTATATGCAGACACCCTGAAATTGGGTAAACTGATTATGTATTACAGATAAAGCATGTCTGCAAAATAACTTGACTAAATTGAGCATTTTAGCACAGGAGAATAAAATGCTGATAATTACATAAAAAATAAGCATATGAGATCTGGGTGACATAAATTGAAAGGTGAATATTTAATACATCACACAGTGTTTGAAACTGTAGACTCATTTAAGGACCTGGGTATATGGGTAGATCCTGCTATGAATTTTTCTAATCATATCAACCAATTGGTTAATAGACCCAAACTTGAGTATGGAATAACAATATGGAAACTCTATAAAAAAACAAGCATGAGTAAATTGGATAGCGTAAAAGTCTTTTATCTTTTCCCAGTTAGGGGTCACCACAGAGGAAATCCTGTCCGCTAATAATTGGCAGTGGATTTTTATGGTGTCAAGTTGTCAGCCCGATGCCCAACCTTCAAAGAAGGCACACCCATTCACACACACACCTACCTGCATGTCTTTAACATCACTCGACCATGGGGAGGACATGCAGACTCCACACAGCAGGCGCTCCAGCAGAGAATTGAAAGGGAGAACCTCTTGCTGTGAAGCAACAACGCTAACCGCTGCACCACCATGACCTACTAAACTGGAAAGAGTACAGAGGAGATATACCAAGGGCATCCATGGATGTGAAAATTTAAACTATTATGAAAGACTAAAATATATGAACTTGTACAGTGTCTCTTACTGATATCGAAGAGGAGATCTTATTCAAGAATATAGGGCAGTAGAGAAAACTCTCTCTGGGAATGTTTGGGGTTATCAAAAGTAGTGGAGAATCATCAGACAACCTATGTAGAAGATTCTATAGGAATGAGAAGTGTGGTAATTGGTTCTCTGAGACAGCAGCTGATGCATGGAATAGATACCAAATTACATTAAAGCAAGTACTAGTTTAGATATTTTTAAGAATAGTCTGGACACTTATTATGTGAACAAGTGTTTTGGTATATTGCCAAGATAGAAGGGCATTAATTCCCATGCTTGAAATATTTCTATGTATGTATGTATGTAAATCTCTGGCAATAAACATCAATATAAACAGCCCGTATAGCTCACACAGTATACTTGGTAGGATCCATGCGTTCCAAATATTTCTCAAAGGCATCTGCAATCCTTTCTAATAATGCATCTGTACTTCTTCTTTCTTTTTGTTTTCTAGTTCTTATTCACATCCAGTTTATCTCCTGAGGGCATTTAGTAAGTATTGCTTTGATAAGGCTATCCCTTATCTCAATAAACTGATGCACCTCTACATGTGGGTAGGGAACTGTGATTTCCACCTTTTCCCATAGTTTCCCTAACAAGTCTAGGGGACACATTTGTTTACCATAAATCATTAACAGTAGGATTATGTGATCACATTAATGCTAATAGATTCTGAAATATCACAGAATGTTGCTGCATATTAAGGAATAATTTGACTGAAGCCTGGATTTCAGAGGCACTCCAAGGATGATTAACATTTATACTTTCTGAGTTTCCCTACCTTAGAGTTTGGGAGTTGACACAATCATTTAAGTGATTCCTCTTTCTCGGGTTAAAAAGAAGAAGAGGCATCAGCAATCTGACATCTAAGGAGTGTCACTTCTAGTCTTCATCAGGGTCATCAATCAGTACAAGGAATTGCCAAATAAACTTGGAAAAGAAAAATAAATCAAACTACTTTCCTGCTTTCTTCTTTTTACCTCTGTCTATATTTTTCTTGCTTTCTCCTAACATTTTTACACTCATTTTTGATTTGACTATAGCTATTTTAGATCTGTTTGTTGAGCTTTTACTTCCCTTCTTCAGATTAACAGTCACCTGCTTAAGCTCTTTTTCCTCTCCATCACTAAATTCCTCTTCCTCAGGTGATTCTGTGTTTCACCTCCTCAGACTGCAATCATTGCTAACTAATTTAGAGTCTTTCTTCCCTTCACTATCATATACCTTACCTGTACTGCAGGATATTTCACCTTGAGGCTACTCTCACTTCTGGAGTTACCTTCTTGAAAGCTCTGGTGCTGCGAGGGACCCACCTGTGAAGATGAACCTAGTAATAGTGGTGGTATTATGGATGAATCAAGAACTGGACCAGCAGGCACTATACTAGTCTCACATGAGGGAGGTGGAATTACTGCTGTTGGTAGTCTTAGGGCAATACTTTCAGCTGTTTAGATTTTTGCAAAATGTCTTAGATTTTTGCCTCATAATTTTGGTCTTTTCCTCATAAAATTTGTTGGTTTCAGGAAATCATTTTGGATTGAAGTCACTAAATAATGTCAGACACTGGGGTTTTAGACTTCATATCCCTCAGAAAACTCATGTTAATGCAAAACCTATTATTCTAGTAACTTTCTAAGTTTATATAAACAATATTTAAAATCTGTTCCCATTTATGGACCTTTGTCCCCCCATTATATTTGTGTTTATCCGGATTTCTTGTGTTAAGAGATTGAAAGGCATGTCTTAGGGTCATAAAACCATTGTCATCTGATAAAAGATTTGTCTGCAGGTCTTTTACTTATTTTTAAATCCTGAAAAGGATAAAGCTATTTGGTATCTCTTTTGAGATCATTTAAAGGTCTATTTATATAATGCAACTGGGATCGTAACTTGGCTGCACTGTCTTAAATTAATTCCTGGACTAATGATTCTTTTTCCATTTTTTCAAACTTCTTTCTGCCAGTTTCTGAATATTGCCCATATGTTGCAGGATTTTCCCCATTTATCTGCATGTTTAGTTTTCAGATATTTCAACTGTTCTTTATTGAATGTATCATCGAAAGAAAAAGACAGATTTTTGGTTAGAATTTATTCTATTTGTCTAAATTGCTGCAACACAAATATTGTTCTTATAATGCTTACAAATGCACTTTACTGGCACCCCTCATGGTAACTCATATATTTCCACCATTCAAATCCCTTTTTATGTAATAATCCCTTTACCAAAACTACTAGAAATCTCTCACACATACTCAAGACAAAGGAACTTCCTAATGATAATAATAGAAGATTCCATACTGAAATAAGTACTTTTGGGATGGTCAACACAAATTTGCTTAAGGAAATCCCACATCAGAAAATGACAACAACCTGCCCTTGATGGGAGTTCATCTGCCACACCAGCCTTTAAGAATTTATATCCAAGTCACAGGGAACCACCTGTTGTAAAATCAATTATTTATTTATTTATTTTAGATTTGTTGACTGGGTTGATCCGACTGAGCCGAGTAGTCCTTTTTCAGAAGAGGCCTGGGGAGAAAAGCTCCACAGTATTACAATTTGTTATACCGAGTTAATAGATAAAGGCATCAGAAGGTAACAATGTATCCATATAATGTAAATAGAGTTATTCAGAAGTAATAGATAAAAAGCTTCAGTATTTTACATTATAAGCATGAATAAAAGCAATATACAATATGAAAAGGTTTTAATAAAACAGCAAAAATTACAAAATATCTATAGTTATTTCATGAAATATGTGAAATTATAAGAGTATATGAGAACTGGACAAGCAGAGTGATACTTTATAGAGGTTAAGAGCTACTGTGATTGTATTTTTTGGATATTGTTCAAGATAAGGAGGCAAAAGGGATTTTACAGATTGAGTAAGGTAGGGGTCTACAAGAGGGCAGGTACTGAAGTGTCTTTGAAGATAGCAAGCTGATTCAAGGAGGATGAGTGCAGTGGCAATACCAGTGGGTTTGTAGGTATTTTCTAGTGGCCATTTTGAACTGATTTGGATGTTTGAGGGTCCTGATTTCTAATGGCAGTTTGTTCTGTAATATGGTAGGATTGTATCTGTAGAGGTTGTAGCCAATTTTGGTCTTAAGTTTCTATATTTGTAGCAGGTTTTGCTCAGAGCTATGTAGAAACCTAATGGCCAATATTGAGAGATGAGGGAAGATAGGCTAGGACAGAAAGATCGCAGGTATAGAATTGAATGAATTGTTTGTAGCTGGGAGAGAAGAAGGTGGTGGGGTAATTCCAACCAGTTTAAGTATCTTAGTGAAAGACAATAATGAGATTTATAAGTTTGCTGCACAGCGAATCTAGCAACCTTATTCTATGTAGATTCAAGTTTAGCCAGTATTGTGGAGTTAAGATTAGTAAGATTTCAGAAAAAAAACATATACCAACTGGACAACCACAACTGTAGACACAGCTTTAATAAAAATGATGATAAAAATAGCAGCAAACAAATTCCATGTAAAAATCAGATAAAAAAGGACAAGCACTTTCGCATACAACTTCTTCAGATCCTATAAGAAACTAAAAAACCATGAACATTTTTAAACTAACACTTGACCTATCAAAAACAAGAGAAAATTGCTCCAAAAAACAATGACATAATTTCCTCATACAATCAATGCAACTTCCTATGTGCCTTAAGCCTCCACCCACTCAAAATGGGTTTGATATTAACCTGACTATTCAACCCTGGATACTTATAAGCTTGCATCCTAAGAATCCATTTTAGCTCCATCTGCTCCAAATAGTTGTTACAGTCACCACCTCTCAAATTTTTAAAAACATGTTGTAATACCCTAAAAGAAAAATCATGTCCAGGGCATTCAGATTGATGTTTGGCAAGGGCATTGTTTATATCACCCTTCCTCATATCTGACAAATGTTTCTATACCCTGTCCCTCAATCGTTGGATGGTTTTACCCACATAGAAGCAGGGGCATACATCGCATGTTGCTAAGTACACTATAAAGTGGGTAGTGCAGTCTGCATAGAATCTGGGAATAAATTCAAATGCTAAAGTGGGGTGTTTATATATTTGTTGTTTAGTCAAAACCCTACACACACTACAAGACCTACAAGGATAAGTCCCAGTGCATTGACTTGACTGTCCAGGGCATTTAATATCATTGTACAACAGCCATTTAAGATTGCTTCGATAGATGAAATATGGTGTGGCCCCTACTAAGCCAGTTGTTGCAGTGTCCAATGTTAAGATAGCCTAATGTTTCTGTATGATACTTTTTATAACATTGATATTGCTGGTAAAATTAGTTATAGATGAAGTATGACATTTTGTCTTCCTTCTATTGGTCATGTTATCATCCCTAACTCTCAAAATCAGAGCATTGACTATCAAGGCCCAATCTTGAGTGGCACTAGGTGTGGTAACATTCTGTTCCACAAAGGAGGGTTAAAAATCACCCAGTCTATCAACTTCAAGGCTATCACGTATTTCCCTAACAGTAGTGCCATTATATCCCCTATCAATAAACATTGCCTCCAGAGTATCAAATTTCCATTGCATGTCACCCTCATTGTTACAAATCCTGGACCCTTTAGTGAACTGACTTTTCACTACACTTGAAAATACATGTCCAGGATGCAAACTATCTCTAGATAGAAGGCTGTTACGCCAACATGGCTTTCTAAACAGTGTGGTGTTAATGCTCCCTATTGTATCTTTAGTTACTGATATGTCTAGGAAGTCTACATGTAAAAAAGAATGGGTGACAGTAAACCAAAGAAACTCTGTGGTAGACTCTAAAGATTCAATATATATATAGAAGAAGGGACTTAACGTCACCTTCCCAAACAATGAAGACGTCATCAACAAACCATCTATAGTGTCTCACACCTCTATATAATGGACTTACAGTCAGGTTATTATCCTCCCAAAAATGCATCACCAGATTTGCATAAGAATTGGCACAGAGGGTGCCCATGGCTACCCCCCATCTCTGTCGATATAACTGCTCCACAAACAGGAACACATTAGTCTTAGGATGCAAGCTTATAAGCATCCAGGGTTGATAGTTCAGACTAATATCAAACCCATTTTGAGTGGGCAGAGGCTTAAGGCACATAGGAAGTTGCACTGATTGAGAAAATTATGTCATTGTTTTTTGGGGTGATTTTCTCTTGTTTTTGATAGGTCAAGTGTTAGTTTAAAAATGTTCATGTTTTTTTTAGTTTCTTATAGGATCTGAAGAAGCTGTATGCAAAAGTGCTTGTCCTTTTTTATCTGATTTTTACATGGAATTTGTTTGCTGCTATTCTTACCATCATTTTTATTAAAGCCGTGTCTTCAGTTGTGGTTGTCCCGTTGGTATATGTTTTTTTTGAAGTTTGGTTTTCACCTGGACATTCAGTACACACTGGCTATTTTCTTGTTTGTACTGTGGATTGTTTTCCAGTGCTCACACATGGCTGATGATATGATAACTATGCTGTCTGCTGATGTAACTCAAGAAGTTAAGGAGCATATGAAAGAAAAATGGACTGCTATTATTAAACAATATGAGAATCCACTCCTTGGTCTGGCTTATCAACAAGATGTTTCCTCTACAATAAGACAAGACACCAGTGAGTTTGAAACTTTCTCTATGAGTGTTAAAGATCTAGAGGATGATTTATTTAGATTAAAACATCACATGGCAGCGATTACACCTTGAAGCATGCCTACATTACCGGGTTATACCCTGGGGCATGTGGGTGTTGTGCATGCCGACTTGTGGGAATGCTCACCCGGATTTACTTAAAAAGTGGCAAACCTTTAATATAGACTGTAATTTTAACTACATCAGATTGATGATAGATTATTTCAAACCCTTGGAAGAACAGCTATTGTTGAGTATTGAGCAAGTGCACAATAATCTTGTACTTAAGTTCCGTGGTGACATTTATAATAGCCGTGTTGAGAATCTTTATTCTAACATTATGCTATATGAAATGAGGTTATGGCAGACTAAACAATGGAAGTTGCAGAGAGGTCTACAAGACTTCCAACTGGGGCATGTATTTATCTGGCCAAGGGATTTGCATGATGTACCTTTGGAGAATGGTTCTCTGAACCAACAGAGAGCTGAGAGAGCGACATTGGAAGGGAATGAATCAGCATTACCCACTACGTCTTGGGTTCCCACCGAGAACATAGTGCAGGATAAATCTGTGCATACGGATGGATTGGCATATGAGTTGAATGAGACCCTAGGCAATGATTTGTTAGCTACCACTGGTGAAGGATTAAGCATGCCCCCTTTGAACCAACAGGGCTTGCAGTTACATAGGAGCAACTTCATCCAGGAGGGAGCCAGACCCAAGCAGACTGCACCTATAAATCTGGATAGTGTTTTACCCCTTCCAGTACAACCAAGGAAGCCGCAATATCCTTGTTCTGTGAGCAGAGGGAGACAGAAGAGGAAAGTGTCTACAGAAAAGTGGAAGATGAGATGATAAAGGATTTGGTGGTGAATCTTTCCACGCATTTTTTGACTAGTTTAGAATGCTCTGTGCTAGAACGAGGACTAACTTTTATTCCAGCCACTCCAGCCAGAGTAAGTGATGTTTTATTTGATTTGAGGCTTTTTGCCAGGAAAGTAGCTCTAGGTTTGATGTTTGGTGAAGCCCAAGAGCAGCAAGTTACTGAATATAGAAGACCTAGCACCTTCTCACCTATTATACCATCTCATGTTGAACTATTTGTACAAGCTTGTGAGAAGGAATTGATTATGACTTTAAGTGGTTACAATAAAATTTACTTTTATAATTTGAGCGCTGCAGAACATAAGGTATCGAATGATTTGAAAAATAATGTGGATCTTATAATTTGGCCATCCGATAAGGGTGGCATTATAGTATTAATGGACAGGTGTGATTATGTAAAAGCAATGCCTATTTTATTGAATGACTTGGATACCTATCATATGATAGACTGGGCATGGGTTAGGACCATTATTAAATATGTGAATGATTGTATATTTGATTTAATTATGACCAGGGAGATTAATGTAGGACTGTTTGAGTTTTTCAAGGTGCCTCATCCCATGATACCTGTTATCAAAGGGCTATCAAAGGTTCATAAATCCTTGATTGAGCCACCCATGAGACCCATTGTTGCTGGAGGGGGCTGGATAATGGAGCTCCTCTCTATTTATGTAGAGGGGCTACTTAGTCCAATAGTAAGGTATATAAATACCATTTTGAGAGATACTGCACATTTTTTGCAGGATCTTGATGAATTTGTGTGGTTGAATGATATCACCAATCTGCTATTGGTTACCCTGGATGTTAAAAATCTTTTCACTACCATACCCAATGAGTATGGGATAGAAGCGATAAGGCAGATTTATTTTTTATTTATTTTACATTTGTTGACCAGGATAATCTGACTGGATGCATGCCCATTTTCAGCGGAGGCCCGGGGAGAAAAGCTCCAAGGGTAAGCAGATACAGCATTACATAATACCAGCATTACATATTACAAACAGACTATTTACAGAGATTACATAAGTAAGCAAGTTAAACAAGTTCCACAGGTTACAGTTAATCCTGAGCGCAAGTCGGGATTAAATTAAATTACACAGTAAACTGGTTAACAGATTTTTACACATTCTAGAGAGAGTTAGCCAGGCTTGATACATTGACATAGCCAGTTAAGTGACAAATGTTGTTTGAGTCTAGTTTTAAATTGACCTAAGGTGGAAAGTAATGTAATATCAGCTGGAAGAGAGTTCCAGGATCTACTTACAGAGTTTGCAAAGAGAGAATCACCGGCTGTGTTATTAATTTTGCTAGTCTGAATTAGTAGTTTGTTAGAGGATTGAAGCGGTCTAGAATTGTTATAGGGGGTGATAATATTTTTAAGTGCAGGAGTACTGTCTGGATTATAGAGGATTTTATAGGCCATAATCAGTTGGTTATACTGGATTAGGCTGGGTAGTTCAAGCCACCCAAGCTGATTTAGATTGATGCAATAATGTGTCCTAAAAGGCAGCCCAGTGGCAAACCTGGCAATGTGGTTGTAGCAAATTGAGAGTTTGTTAAGGACAGTCTTGTTTAAATTCGAGAGTAGAGGGGATGCATACAGAAGGGTTGAAAGAAGGTGAGAGCGAGCTATGGCAATTTTAGCTGGAGGGGTTTGGAAGGCTTTTATTCTGTAAAGTGACCCTAGTTTTTTATTGATAGTTTTGATAGTTTGGTTAACATGTAGGTCAAATTTTAGATTATTGTCTATGATGACACCTAATAGTTTTGTAGAGGGGTCAGGGGTGATTATTGTGCCATCATTTGATTTTTTGGTAAAGGTGAAAGCAGTAGACCTACATGTTGGTGAAAATAACAGCATTTTAGTTTTTGGGGGATTTAGGATCAGGTGAGGTTCAGAAAGCCAGTTTTCTATTGTATTAAAGGTGGTCTGTGTAGCTGACCATAACTCTACTGGAGATGTGGCTGAGCAAATCAGAGTAGAGTCATCAGCATATTGGATAGAGCTAACTTTTGGGATGACAGTATAAAGGTCGTTAATGAAGATGGAGAACAGCAAGGGCCCTAGTATAGAGCCTTGTGGTACTCCAAGGGGGTTAGGTAGAAGGTTAGAGAGTTTGTTCTGCCAGAGGACAGCCTGCTGTCGAGCATTCAGGTAGGATTGAAACCACTGAAGCGCTCCAGTATCTAGACAGAATGTTTGCAGGGTGTGGATTAAAAGTTGGTGATCAACCATATCGAATGCCTTAGAAAGATCAAAGAAGAGGGCTGAGGATATATAATTATTGTTGCGATTATGGTTTATGGTGTTGGTAAAGGCTAGGAGGGCTGAATTAGTGCTGTGATGAGGATGGAAGCTATGCTGAGTTTCTGTCATAAGGTGATTCTGGATTAGGTGGTGCATGAGTTGTCTATGAATACATTTTTCCATAATACTTGCAAGTGGAGAGAGTATAGCTATTGGCCTATAATTGGAGAATTCAGTAGAGCTGCCTTCTTTGTGAAGTGGGATTACATAGGATATTTTTCAGATGGTGGGAATTTTAGCTTCTACTATGGTTCAATTGATTAGTATTGAGACGGGGTAAGTAATAGCATCAGCTGATTTTTGTAGGTACTCGGCAGAGATTTGATCAGCAGAAAGTGTAGTGGGTTTTAATTTTTTGATCAAGGTACGGATAAGTGAAGTGGCGACTGGCTGGAAACTGAATGTGAGTAGGTTTCTAGGGGTGCTACTTTCAGGACCAGAGGAGCTAGGAGGTAATTGGCTTGCTAGGGCTTGAATCGTCTCAGTAAAGAATTGGTTAAAACTATCAGAAACATCTTCAGGGGTTTTATCAATAGTAGCAGCAGGGATTGGGGGTGAAGTTTGTCCAGGATATAGTAGATTATTTAAACCTGCCCAAAACCTCTGAGGGTTATTTTGATTTACTGTCTGTAAATTACAGTAGTATTGTTTTTTGTCTTGTAAAATTGATTTTGTGGTTTTGTTCCTGGATTGCCTGTATTTAATGTGATCTTGAGGGTCTTTAGAAGAACAGTAGAAACCAAACGCATCGCAGGTACGGTACACTTGGCCAAACCATTACATAGTAAAACACTAATGGCCAGCATTCACAGTATATAAACTCTTCTACACAAATAAGATGAAAATAATTATTTATTTAAGCAGGAAATGCATCAAAATGCACTAAAATCAAATCAAACCGGTTTCGGCTAACCAGCCTTCATCAGTGAAAAGCATTTGTCCTGCTATTTAATTCATGAATATTTATAGATAGCACCAACCAATGGAAACATGGTATAATCCATTTCAAACAAGAAGTTGCAATAACATTCAAATCTCTATATAACAATAATATAGTAGAGGCATTGTAAAGTATATCATAGTAAATCGTTAAAGTATGTGATAAACTGATACAGATTCTTGCCAAAAATATGGAATATAATCATAATAATATGTATATTAAATTACACATAATCTTAGTATTATACAGACCCCTAATGAGAGATGCCGTCTAAAAGACCCAAAAGGATCCTACAGTAACAGTATACAATTTAAAGTAACCACCAAATCACCAGAAACAATTATTAACAAATATGTCAATATGTGATATACTAATATAAAGTTTTTTATCAAAACTATAATATATCACAAAGATGTAAATATGTGATATACTAATATAAAGTTTTTGTCAAAAATATAATATATCACAAAAACATTTAGATACAATAACATATAACTGGATATAATAAACAGCCCCAAAAGATGGATCTTATTATGATCAACCAAAAAGATCCTACAATAGCAGAATACAAATCAAATATTCATAAGACCCACAAAGTTACCTGGCAAATATAATATATCACAAAAACATTTTAATATTTAGATACAATAACATATAGCTTAATATAGTAAACAGTCAAAAAGGTGGATTCTGTTATGATCATCCAAAAAGATTCAACAATAGCAGTATACAGATCAAATATTCATAAGGCCCATATAGTTACCTAGCACATATATAAGCAATTATATCTTATTCTTATATATATCAACATGCATATATAAGAGAAAAACAATGTTTGAGATAAACACATCGATAAAAAACTATTTGATCATAATTCAGTTCTTCAACATAATTAATATGTACATACCATATTAGTGATAATCAAGGTATACTCATATGTGTTTATCATAGCAATAACTCATACATTGTATCTATTAGAGTTGAGGCATATATTGTTCCAATTCCATTCCACAAACAGGTTATAAGTGGTCATTAAGACCTGGGGGAAATAATGCCCCAAGGTGAATGATCCAATATTTTTCTTTTTGGTTCAGAATACTATGCCAACCCTGTTGGTTGCTCCTATCACCAGTAATTTTATCAATCATCATGAACATGAATTTAGCAATGGCATGTTTCAAGGTGTGTCTATAAAGGGCATTGGTCTCTTTTTTATTTTTAATGTCACTTTTATGTTCACTCATTCTTACTCTAAGTGATCGTGATGTTTGCCCTACATAAAATGCTGAACATTGACAAGTGGCTAAATACACAACCCAGCTACTGCTGCAATTACCAAAGACTCTTAGATCATTAAACTCTACTTGTATTGGCAATAGTGAATTGTTTGAGTTTACTTACTTGTTGACAAGATCCGCAATGTCACATGGAAAGGTACCCAAAAGTTGGTCTCCAGTTATTGTCATTTGTTTGTACATTGCGCCCCCACTTTCTTTATGCTTATAGTGGGAAAACAAGGCACCCAACGTTTTACCCCATCTGTATGAGACTTGACATTTAGGACCCAAAAGATTCCTTAATTCTTCATTCACTAAAAGTATATTCCAATTTGAATCCAGAATGTTTCTGATAATATTATGATTCCGTTCATATGTGGTAACAAACCTGAGTGTAGATTTAACCCCTGTAGTTTCTCGTTTTGTATATTGTAGTAATATATTCCTGATCTGATCTGCAGACCAGTTACTAGCTGTCAGTATATCCGATTTCCTATATCCTCTTTCCAAAAACCTGTTTTGGAGATCCAGTTTTGCCTCCTCAAAATCATGTTCAGATGAACTAATGCGTTTAATGCTCATAAACTGAGATTTGGGTATGTTGCAGATGGTGTGGCATGGGTGCATGCTTGTAGCATGGAGCAAGGTGTTGTATTGTGGATATTTCCTATATGTCTTGGTACTTAGGGTATGATCATCATTTCTGTAAACTGTAACATCCAAAAAATCAATGATGTCCGAATTGTATGTTACTGTAAACTCTATACCCCATATATTACCATTCAAATATTCCACAAACTCCTGCAGGTATGTTGAATCTGCATGCCACACCATCCAGCAATCATCCAAGTATCTGTGCCATATGTCAATTTCAACCATGTATAAATTGTGAAGTGGATTGTAAATCATGCATTCTTCAAAATATGCCATAAATAGGACTGCATATATGGGGGCAAAGGATGCCCCCATAGCAGTACCCTGAAGTTGCCAATAGCACTCCCCTTGAAAATAAAAAACATTCTTGTTGAGCACATGTTCTGCCATACATTTAAGTAGTGTATTGAGTCCAGGTGGATATAAACCTGATTGTTCCAGCCAATATTGTAGGGCCTGCAGGCCAGCCCAATGGGGTATACTGGTGTATAAGGATTTAACATCCAAAGTTCACATAAGCCAATGTGATTCCAATTGTATATCCTGTATGATTTCAAGAAACTGAGTTGTGTCCTGCAGTCTGGCCCTAACTGTTGTGAGTAATGGTTTCAAATGTTGAGTCAAAAACACTGATAAGGATTCTGTAAGGGAACCGATACCAGACACAATAGGTCTACCACGGGGTTTGGAAATGGATTTGTGTATTTTTGGAAGAAGATATAAAATCTGTTTCTGGGGATCTGTTACTGACAAGTGTTTAACCATGTTTAATGATGATCCATTCTTCTTCCGCCAAATTCAGGAACATGTCTATCTCTTTTTTAAAATTCAGGGTTGGATCAATAGGCATGTGCATGTAACATCTGGTATTGGAAAGCTGTTCCTTGCCTTCGTTCAGATAGTACCCCATGTTCATAACCACAACCACCCCTCCTTTGTCTGCTGGTAATATGACGATGTTATGATTATTCCTCAGTTCTTCCAGAGCCATCTTTTCGGATGAAGAAATATTTTGACCCATTATATGAGATTCCATATGTGGGAAGTGCAGATCCCTGAGAACTGGTTGTTGGAATATAGATACATGTTTGTTCATTGGCAGATGGAATTCAGATTTACAAAATCTGAATTCGTTAGATCTTTGAGAGATTTGAGAGGTTTGGTCTGAAAAAAACAGTTTAAGATTAAGATTATGACAAAAACTAATTACATCTGTCACTATAGTGTATTCATTACAGAAAAAGCCTGGTAAAAATCCAAGACCTTTATTGAGTAATTGTTCTTGTTCATTAGTCAATGTGACATCCGACAAATTCAACACATGTTTATATTCCTTGTCAATTGTTTCAATAGTGTTTGTATCAATCCCTCTACAGAGTTTGTTCTGGTTCCCATGTTTATGTTTGCGGCCTCCCCGCTGCCTTTTTCCATATCTAAAGTGTGTGCCGAGTTGGACTTTTTGCACATAGGTGACTCCCGGAGCTGGACACTTTCATTGTCCATGTAGGAGGATTCCTCCCCTGATGTGCTGACAAAGGACCTATCATTAGCCTTGAGAATGGACCTAGGTCTCTTCCTAGTTCTGCCCTTTGCCGTCCCCTGGCTTGTATCCATGAATCTCATTGATCTATATGATTCAAATGGGCGTCCCCTTTGGTAATCAGTAATGTCCCTGTTGAATTTTTTAATTTTTCTCTCCCTAGTTTGTTTCTCATCGTTTGCCAATTCCTTTGACAGCTTGGCCACTGAGCCTGCATATATAGATAGTGATTCATATTTTTTGCATTCCTCACAGATTATTTTAACCTCTGACAGGTTAATGTCAATCATTCTCTCGTAGTATGAGACAAGTATTTTGACAAACATCATGGATGTTTGTTGTAAGGCTGTGTTCCATTCTGTGGTTAGTCTCTCTTCAGATCTACCAACCAATGGCTGTAAGTGGATTTACAGTCCCTATTAATATATGCACAAAATAATCTAAAATGCCAAATATTGGCTCTAAGGTTTTTTAGACCCTTTCTTAGATTATTAAAAGCCACATCACAACCATCTGATGGATTATTAATGGAGTCATTCCAATTATTGCCTGAGATGTTATCTATCCCAAAGACACCTATGTCATCCCGATCGGCACATAATCCTTGAAGAATATTCTCCAAATCCATTTGTATCTGTTGGTATCAAAAATATTGGATGAGTTACCCAAATCAGTATATTAGGCCCAGAAATGCTAATCAAACTGTAAAAAAAGTCAGCCACTTATGAATCCAATTCTTATGTATAGAAACAGATGAAAACAGGGTCATTTACTGATACCAAAAGACTAATATAATGTTTTTGAGATACCGGTCAGGGGACAGTAACATTGCAGAATCTAGACACAGAACAAGCCCAAGCTCACTGCATATAGGTATAACATTAGTCCATGAGCTATATAATGTATTCCCAATAGTATCAGTAAAATATCAGGAAATCAGTGTTACTATAGCAAACAATTAACACTTTTGGTTATGAACCAAGCCTCAAAACTTTATGCAAAATAACATTATTGGATATCCACTATTTGTATCTGCAAAAGAATTTTGATAACAACAAAACAGTCTGTCATTTGGAGATTGTGATCTTCTCCAATTAGTGGTAGGTTCTATATGATCACTCTACCCATCATAATAAAATATGTCTTATATAATATAGCATGGAATATAGCACAACAAAAACCTAGTTGACTGCTTCAAAATTATAACAGCATAGATGTATGATATTCTGTTGAATTAACTTTCCTCATTCTATATACAGACCCAGCATCGAACAGGCCTATGCTTTAATTCCATAAAATATTCAACATATTCTAAATAAACAACCAAATAGGAAAATGTGGGTTCAACACAATCACATATTCCTTTGAGGTGTTATCATAGTAACACGTCCCTAGATAGTTTGATCAGAATATGTCACTCAACCCTTCCAGATTCAGTTATTAGTAGCCTTCCCAATATATCTATAGTTGTTGATAGAGTATATAGAATAATGTTACTATATAATGTCCACTATGATTAAAATGGTTTGTATAGACAGACCATAAAGAATTTTGTAAAATAACAGTATTCAACACTTTTATATATATGCATATACTTAATAGTCTGGATAAGTTTCTGTAACAAATACTAGTGTTACACAATTATAGATGCACCCATAAGTCTAGTATGTTCCCAGAGATATAAAAGTATATTAAGTATTAATTTAAGCTTTGTCCCTAAGCCCATATACCAGACCCAAATGAAAGGCCCATCAGGTTTATATAATATACCGGTTCAAAAACAGCGCATGTATCCTAACGTATGACTTCAATATAGTAAGAAGCTGTTATTTTCGTTTCCCAGAATTATGCACCATCAATGCCTTAACCTAGCAGACCATAAGCATTCAACAAAGGATAGATTGTGCTTGACCGAATACCAACATTTTATAAAGTGTAAAGAATGCAAAAGAATATTAATCAAAAATGAATCATAGTCCACAATGCATCCTTGATTTGTTGATTCAATTAGTACACCATTATTTTCCGATGGCCATCTGAAACAAAAATAATTTGCTTTTATTAGATTCCCAGTCTAATGTGGTATGTTCTCAAAATATTGCTTTAGAAAGTTCTAGTCCCCTCGTTATTAATCAGCCCCGATATAAGTCGTGCCCTGTTTGCACAAAATACAAAGATTTTGAAAACACAGTACCTGATATTCCGAAAATCCAATTTTGTTTACTATTCGGTCAGAAAAGATAGCACATTTCCGTTCAACTATGGGTTTCTGTAAGAAAGTTATCTGATTACACTAATAAACAAAAAACAAACCCAGAATTTACCCAAAGTGAACTGTTCCTTAGATAACTGGATAAGCAGGTAATCCAAAAAATGGCTGCCCAGCATCTTCATAAAACCATGATGATGTTGTTGAGACACCGATAGACCCAACCAAACTGTTCCAGAATTCGGCACCACACCAATGTTAAAAAAAATGTGGGGAAGAGTAATTAATAGTCTTTAGATCCTCAGGATGTGAATAAGTGTATCCAATACTGCTCCATCCAAGCACCAAATGCCAACGCCAAACGCTAACACCAATAATATTGAACTATCTTAAAAGATATAGTTCAAAGTTGTACCCAAAAGGGTAATGCCTCTATGGTAGTATACTGCCAAATTATAAGTTACCAGAGGTTGGTTTCAAAATCATAAACAGGGAAGAAATCCTCCTACACGAACAGAAGTGTAAATGCTGCAGCCCAACAGCGTAGCCCACAAAAGACAGTAGAAACCAAATGCCTCGCAGGTATGGTATGCTTGGCCAAACCATTACATAGTAAAACACTAGTGGCCAGCATTCGCAGTATATAAACACTTCTACACAAATAAGATGAAAATAATTATTTATTTAAGCAGGAAATGCATCAAAATGCACTAAAATCAAATCAAACCGGTTTCAGCTAACCAGCCTTCATCAGTGAAAAGCATTTGTCATGCCATATAATTCATGAATATTTATAGATAGCACCAACCAATAGAAACATGGTATAATCCATTTCAAACAAGAAGTTGCAATAACATTCGAATCACTATATAACAATAATATAGTAGAGGCATTGTAAAGTATATCTGAACGAAGGCAAGGAACAGCTTTCCAATACCAGAAGTTACATGCACATGCCTATTGATCCAACCCCGAATTTTAAAAAAGAGATAGACACGTTCCTGAATTTGGCAGAAGAAGAAGGGATCATCACTAAAAACATGGTTAAACACTTGTTAGTAACAGATCCCCAGAAACAGATTTTATATCTGCTTCCAAAAATACACAAATCCATTTCCAAACCCCCTGGGAGACCTATTGTGTCTGGTATCGGTTCCCTTACAGAACCCTTATCAGTGTTTTTGACTCAACATTTGAAACCATTACTCATAACAGTTAGGGCCGGACTGCAGGACACAACTCAGTTTCTTGAAATCATACAGGATATACAATTGGAATCACATTGGCTTATGTGCACTTTGGATGTTAAATCCTTATACACCAGTATACCCCATTGGGCTGGCCTGCAGGCCCTACAATATTGGTTGGAACAATCAGGTTTATATCCACCTGGACTCAATACACTACTTATATGTATGGCGGAACATGTGCTCAACAAGAATGTTTTTTATTTTCAAGAGGAGTGCTATTAGCAACTTTAAGGTACTGCTATGGAGGCATCTTTTGCCCCCATATATGCAGACCTATTTATGGCATATTTTGAAGAATGTATGATTTACAATCCACTTCACAATTTATACATGGTTGAAACTGACATATGGCACAGATACTTGGATGATTGCTGGATGGTGTGGCGTGCAAATTTAACATACCTGCAGGAGTTTGTGGAATATTTGAATGGTAATATATGGGGTATAGAGTTTACAGTAACATACAATTCGGACATCATTGATTTTTTGGATGTTACCGTTTACAAGAATGATGATCATACCGTAAGTACCAAGACATATAGGAAATATCAACAATACAACACCTTGTTCCATGCTACAAGCATGCACCCACGCCACACCATCTGCAACATGCCCAAATCTCAGTTTATGCGCATTAAATGCATTAGTTCATCTGAACATGATTTTGAGGAGGCAAAACTTGATCTCCAAAACAGGTTTTTGGAAAGAGGATATAGGAAATCGGATATACTGACAGCTAGTAACTGGTCTTCAGATCAGGACAGGAATATATTACTACAATATAAAAATCGAGAAACTACAGGGGTTAAATCTACACTCAGGTTTGTTACCACATACGGACGGAATTATATTATTATCAGAAACATTCTGGATTCAAATTGGAATATACTTTTAGCGAATGAAGAATTAATGAATCTTTTGGGTCCTAAATGTCAATTCTCATACAGATGGGGTAAAAAGTTGGGTGCCCTGTTTTCCCACTATTAGCATAAAGAAAGTGGGGGCGCAATGTACAAACAAATGACAATAACTGGAGACTAACTTTTGGGTACCTTTCCATGTGGGCATTGCGGATCTTGTCAACAAGTAAGTAAACTCAAACAATTCACTATTGCCAATACAAGTAGAGTTTAATGATCTAAGAGTCTTTGGTAATTGCAGCAGTAGCTGGGTTGTGCATTTAGCCACTTGTCAATGTTCAGCATTTTATGAAGGGCAAACATCACGATCACTTAGAGTAAGAATGAGTGAACATAAAAGTGACATTAGAAATAAAAAAAGAGACCAATTCCCTTTATAGACACACCTTGAAACATACCAATGCTAAATTCATGTTCATGATCATTGATAAAATTACTGGTGATAGGAGCAACCAACAAAGTTGGCATAGTATTCTGAACCACAAATAAAAATATTGGATCATTCACCTTGGGGCATTATTTCCCCAGGTCTTAATGACCACTTATAACCTGTTTGCAGAATGGAAATGGGACAATATATGCCTCAACTCTAGTAGATACAATGTATGAGTTATTGCTATGATAAACACATATGAGTATACCTTGATTATCACTAATATGGTATGTACATATTAATTATGTTGAAGAACTGAATTATGATCAAATAGTTTTTTATCCATGTGTTTATCTCAAACATTGTTTTTCCCTTATTTATGCATGTTGATATATATAAGAATAAGATATAATTTCTTATATATGTGCTAGGCAACTATGTGGGCCTTATGAATATTTGATCTGTATACTGCTATTGTTGAATCTTTTTGGTTGATCATAACAGGATCCACCTTTTTGGCTGTTTACTATATCAAGCTATATGTTATTGTATCTAAATATAAAAATGTTTTTGTGATATATTATATTTGCCAGGTAACTTTGTGGGTCTTATGAATATTTGATTTGTATTCTGCTATTGTTTGATCTTTTTGGTTGATCATAATAGGATCCATCCTTTGGGGCTGTTTATTATATCCAGTTATATGTTATTGTATCTAAATGTTTTTGTGATATATTATATTTTTGACAAAAACTTTATATTAGTATATCACGTATTTACATCTTTGTGATATATTATATTTTTGATAAAAAACTTTATATTAGTATATCACATATTGACATATTTGTTAATAATTGTTTCTGGTGATTTGGTGGTTACTTTAAATTGTATGTTGTTACTGTAGGATCCTTTTGTGTCTTTTAAACGGCACCTCTCATTAGGGGTCTGTGTAATACTAAGATTATATGTAATTTAATATACATATTATTATGATTATATTCTGTATTTTTGGCAAGAATCTGTATCAGTTTATCACATACTTTAACGATTTACTATGATATACTTTACAATGCCTCTACTATATTATTGTTATACAGTGATTCAAATGTTATTGCAACTTCTTGTTTGAAATGGATTATACCATGTTTCCATTGGTTGGTACTATCTATAAATATTCATGAATTATATGGCATGACAAATGCTTTTCACTGATGAAGGCTGGTTAGCCGAAACCAGTTTGATTTGATTTTAGTACATTTTGATGCATTTCCTGCTTAAATAAATAATTATTTTCATCTTTAGAAGAACGCCATAAAGCCCATGCTTTTTTTCTAAGGGTAATTTTGAGATTAGACTCTTTAGAAAGCCATGGCACAGTTTTTGCCTTGGTTCTCTTTGAACGAACAGGTGCATGCAAATCAAGGATCTCAAGGAATTTGTTGTTAAATTATGGTACTGCTTCCTCTAAGGGGATGTGTTTTAGAATATACCAATTACATGAGTTTAGTTCTTGTTGGAATTTGGCAGGGTAAAAGATTTATTGTTTCTAACCTTTCTGAGTAAGGGTTTTTGGGAATGAATGGTTTTGTGCTTAATTACAGATCTTGAGTAGTGTTACATTCTCATTGAATGTAGATATTTGTTTAGTCTGTTCCTTGCTTGACTTGATTTTGAATAATAACGTGTTCCTGTTTGAGCAACAGTTATATCGACAGAGATGGGGGTAGCTATGGGCACCCACTGCGCCAGTTCTTATGCAAATCTGGAGATGCATTTTTGGGAGGATAATAACCTAACTGTGAGTCCATTATATAGAGGTGTGAGACACTATAGACAGTTTGTTGATGACGTCTTCATTGTTTGGGAAGGTGACGTTAAGTCCCTTCTTCTATATATTGAATATTTAGAGTCTACCACAGAGTTCCTTCGGTTTACTGTCACCCATTCTTTTTTACATATAGACTTCCTAGACATATCAGTAACTAAAGATACAATAGGGAGCATTAACACCACACTGTTTAGAAAGCCATGTTGGTGTAGCAGCCTTCTATCTAGAGATGGTATGCATCCTGGACATGTGTTTTCAAGTGTAGTGAAAAGTCAATTCACTAGAGGGTCCAGGATTTGTAACAATGAGGGTGACATGCAATGGGAATTTGATACTCTGAAGGCAATGTTTATTGATAGGGGATATAATGGCACTACTGTTAGGGAATTACGTGATAGCCTTGAAGTTGATAGGCTGGATGATTTTCAACCCTCCATTGTGGAACAGAATGTTACCACACCTAGTGCCACTCAAGATCGGGTCTTGATAGTCAGTGCTCTGATTTTGAGAGTTAGGGATGATAACATGACCAATAAAAGGAAGACAAAATGTCATACTTCATTTATATCTAATTTTAACAGCAATAACAATGTTATAAAAAGTATCATACAGAAACATTGGGCTATCTTAACATTGGACACTGTAATGACTGGCTTAGTAGGGGCCACACCATATTTCATCTATCGAAGCAACAACAATCTTAAACAGTTGTTGTATAATGATATTAAATGCCCTGGACAGTCAAGTCAATGCACTGGGACTTATCCCTTTAGGTCTTGCAATGTGTGTAGAGTTTTGACTAAACAACAAATATATAAGCATCCCACTTTAGCATTTGAATTTATTTCCAGATTCTATGCAGACTGCACTACCTGCTTTATAGTGTACTTAGCAACATGTGATGTATGCCCCTGCTTCTATGTGGGTAAAACCATCCAACAATTGCGGGACAGGGTATACAAACATTTGTCAGATATGAGGAAGGGTGATATAAACAATGCCCTTGCCAAACGTCAATCTGAATGCCCTGGACATGATTTTTCTTTTAGGGTGTTACAACATGTTTTTAAAAATTTGAGAGGTGGTGACTGTAACAACTATTTGGAGCAGATGGAGCTAAAATGGATTCTTAGGATGCAAGCTTATAAGCATCCAGGGTTGAATAGTCAGGTTAATATCAAACCCATTTTGAGTGGGCGGAGGCTTAAGGCACATAGGAAGTTGCATTGATTGTATGAGGAAATGATGTCATTGTTTTTTGGTGCAATTTTCTCTTGTTTTGATAGGTCAAGTGTTAGTTTAAAAATGTTCATGGTATTTTTGTTTTTTATAGAGTCTGAAGAAGCTGTATGTGAAAGCGCTTGTCCTTTTTTATCTGACTTTTACATGGAATTTGTTTGCTGCTATTTTTATCATAATTTTTATTAAAGGCGTGCCTTCAGTTGTGGTTGTCCAGTTGGTATATGTTTTTTCTGAAGAGGATCATGATAGTTCTAAAGTTTGTGATGTCAGTGGAGTTACCTCCTTTATATATAGGTAAGGTGTAGAATTCTTTCCAGATAGAAGGGACTTTTGATTCAGAGAGGAATGACTTATTAAGATCGATATAGGGATAGCGAAGGATTTGGCTGCTACTTGTAGGAAATAGGGGCAGACTGTCAGCAGAAGAAGAGCACAGTTTAACTAAGTATAACTAAATAAATATAACTAATAAAAAAAATAGTCAAATATTTTTCAAAATAAAACAAGGAGCCACACTATAGTGTGACCACCAACTTTTACTGATGTTACCTCCTGGTACCTTGGCTTACGGGATAATTGAACATCATGACCACAGCTTATTTATACAAAATCATCCAATTAAAGTCATTACATCATTAAATTCTTTAAAGTGCCAGTGAAACAGTGTAAACATAATACCAGCAATTTAAACATACCAACCATATAAACCACCACATTTCCCCCCAAAAAAACTAGACAATAATATTCAACTCTAAATTTAAACCCCCAGGATGCAATGTATCATAATTAATAATAAATCTAGATTCCATGGACAGTAGTTTTTGTTGGAAAGCTGAGGTACCAGGAGGTAACATCTGTAAAAGTTGGTGGTCACAATATAGTGCTGCTCCTTGTTTTCTTTTTTATTTTTGAATTTTGTAGTTATTATGTCAAATATTTTTCAGCAAGGTTGTATATTTATTAAGTTTGGCAGTTTCATGGAGGTCAGAAAACAGTTATCCAGCCTTCCCAAACTTTTATTGATTTCTGTTTTACCTTTGGCCAACACAGACACAACACATTTTGTCAGATCAGAATTGCATTGTCCAATCACAAATTTTTGACAACATTGTTTATCTTTTCAGGCATGAGTTTTACAATACAAACAAAACAAAATATGACTTCAGCTCATACTTTCAGGCATCTGTCTTTGTATCGAGATGGTTTTATACTGACTATCATTTTGCTTTGTAAAATTTCACTTTCTAATACAATTATCTTATGTCTGTATTACTAGATTAAATTGAGAACTCTTATGTCTCAAATTAGTTTGTACAAGCTGCAAAAATACACATTTAATCGTATTTTCTTCTAAGTCTATTTTCAAAGTGGGTTTTCCCTGAAGGGTTAAGCCAGTAAACAAAACCAATACAAAAATAAAATGCACACATACATAAATATGTTCATATTATATCAAACCTGTAGGATTGGATTATGACCAAATAAAGAACGGGAATGTCAAGCCTTTTGAACACCTCGCTATTTCCTCAACTGCACCAAAATCAATTACACACACACACACACACACACACACACACACACACACACACACACACACACACACACACACACACACACACACACACACACACACACACACACACACACACACACACACACACACACACACACACACACACACACACACACACACGCACATACATGCACACACACGCACGCACAAGCAGACACATGCACACACACACACACACACACACACACACACACACACACACACACACAACATTAATTCATCTCTGCATTTGTGGTCTCTTTTAGAACAAAAGACAGAGGTATGCATTGTATAGAAAAAGAAACCTCCTTTCTTGCTATGGTATATGTTGTTGGCAGCACATGGACAGTACATGGGCACAGAGGATAGCACTGCTACTAGAGTAGTTTCTGTGCAAAGTCTGCATGCCTTGCGTGTCTACATATGGGTTTTCACTGAATACTCTGGTTTCCTACTACATCTCAAAATATGCCCTGCCAATGAACTGCTGAGCCTACAAGATTGTCTGTACATGTGCGTGCCATGTGTGAGGGACTGTGTCTTTATTCTGTGTTAGGCTGGGTATCCTACACAGGATTAGTTCCTCTCTTCATAGCATTTAGTGTCAAGACAAACTATAGTTCCCCCATCACCATGAATGGGATAAAGCAGGTATCATAAATGAAAGAATCAGTTAATTAATAAATGTATTTATGGATATATTAATAACACAGTTACAGCTGTTTTACATTCATATTACAAAATATTAGTTCCATAGTAGGCAAGAGACTGAAACAATATTTCAGCAAGGATCTATTTAAATATAATAATCTACTCCAACTACATCAGAGAATAAAATAATCAATTCATTAATAAATGCATTTATTTATATGTTAATGGCACAGTTACAGCTGTTTAACATTCTTATTACAACATATTAGTTTCATAGTAGGCAGCAGACTGAAACAATATTTCAGCAAGGATCTATTTAAATATAATAATCTACTGCAACCACATCAGAGAAGTCTCTGTTTAATATAACAAATGCTACTTGTCTGATCCTTTCTTCCTACTCAAGGTTATTTTAGATGCCACTAGCGTGAATTATTAAGAGAATCTCCAGGCACTGTTCCTGCTTACCTCATTTGACCATGAACTTTCTCTAGTAGAAATTACAGCATATGTTACCGAACGGGATGTGATAGACCAGAGTGAGTAGAATATAACAGATTTTGATTTCCTTGCATAGCAGAAGACACTCAGCCACTGATTTACAGGTTAAACTGATTTGAAAAGGCACACTAGTGTCTTTCTGTCATTTTTTCTACTTAATATGTGATGAAGGGATCAAACGTATTGCAATAGCTAACTAACCTTAAATGTTTGGAGTCCACTACCCCACACATTCTAAGTGTCTTAGTCAGACCTTCAGCTAAATTAAAGAAACAGATGAAATTCTCTAAAAAGGTTTCAGTGTTAGCCAACTATACAAGCTCAGGAAAAAAATCACACTGTGCTTATTATGAGTTCAAAACTTCATTTCTGTAAAACCAATTGCTTCAGACAAGTGGTGTATCTGGCTCTTTTCAGCTTGTGACTTCTCTTTTTTCAGCTGTTTTCTTCTCTGTACCGCTGTCATGTGCAGAATCTTCATGGCCTGAGCTGTGTCTGGAAAATGCACGTAATATTGTCAGTGCACCACCCTAGTTATTAAATGACAAGACATGTTTTTACTCAAACACAGGAGGTACAAAACTAGGAAATGGAATATTACTTACTATTCCTCTTAGCCAGTACTCCTCATAACAACCTTTTTGTTTTACTGTCAAAGGAAGTTTTAGTTAGTACCTTAGTTCATGTAATTTTGTTTTATTAAGTATGCAAATATTCTGCTAATCATTTTAAAGATCCCACAACTGTTTATCCAGGACAGGCAGTAATCAGTCTTCTAAAGGGAAACAGGTCCTTGTTATGCTTAGCAGCAGTCTAGTATTCAAGTCACACTGTCTTCTGTAATGGGAATGGATACCTAACCTGCAAAATGTGATTTCTGTATCTTTTTTATTGTTTGTAGTACTACTGGAAAGTGAACATAATGGATAATACTCCATTTCAGGATATCTATTCATTAAATTCCGCTTATGCCTCCATGCGTTCCTAATTACTATAAGTATCACATGTAAACATATCAAAGTCTTATAGAACATGATGTGCAGATCTCATAATGCGTACTTTCTGCATGACTGCACTTGCTTGTGTGATAACCTCACTGTGATGCTGTGTAAATACTCTTAACAATAAAAACAATTGTCCATCAACAGCATACCCTTATCATTTTCAGAACTGCCTACTTGCAGCGGCTAAAATATCTGCCAAACCACATTAGACTTAAGGGATCACTCCTGACCTCTGGTCATTATCTTTGTCAAGTTTTGAATGTTCTCTCTCTCTCTCTCTCTCTCTCTCTCTCTCTCACACTCTCTGCCTGCTTGATTTGTTTTGCCTAATCTAGTTTCAAGCTACATTCCAAAGCATGTTGGTTGACTGACTACTGTAAACTGCTTACATATATTACATTTATCTTTGCTTTTGTGCCTCAGATTGTGGCTCAAAATGGTCTGTATGAGAAAATTCTGATCCCTTACCCAGTTAGCGATTAAATAAATTAATATAACATTTTAATTTAGAAGATTATCAAAATAGGTCAGCAAGCAACCCTTTACTGACTTGAAAAGTTAACCACTTTGTGCTTATATATTAGAGATGTGCAGGTAACATTCTCATGTTTGTATGAAAGACTGTCATTAAAAGTGAAGGAGCAAAGAACCATACTGATGGCTTATTTTCTTCTCACTAACCTGCCAGTATACTTATATATGTCTGGTTACTTTTCTTAGTCATGAACAAAACCCATACCTGTGAAATTAGATGTACAGTGACAGTTTGCTTTTAACTTAGTGATATGTGTGCAGAAAACTAGTTAAAAGCCTTTATGTTAATCAGTTTCCTAAAGTCATTGTAGAATCTAATACTTCTATCTGAATTATGGACTATTATAAAATGACCCCCCATTAGGGCGGCTGTGGTGGTGCAGCGGTTAGCATTGCTGCCTCACAGCAAGAGGTTCTCCGGTTCGATTCTTAGCTGGGGTGCCTTCTGTGCGGAGTCTGCATGTTCTCCCTGTGGTCGTGTGGGTTTCCTCCAGGTGCTCCAGTTTCTTTCCACATCCCAAAGACATGCAGTAGGTGGATTGGGCATTGTGATTTTTAAAGCACTGCTGCACTCTTAATATAAAGAGAGTACACTGGCTAGTAAGTAATTCCTGAGGGGTATATAATTCTGGGGAATAATGTCACCAGTTCTTTTATATAGCCTTAACATTAGTTTTGCATGCTGGTACTGCTTTTAGTCCATAATGACTAGTATGTACTGACATCCATCGCTAGATTTTACAAATGATCCAATTGTCTCCAAAGCAATATGTTCAAATGGTACTTCCCTGCTAGATGGTGGGGTCAAGGCACTATTATAACCATAATGGGATCCAACATTTCATAATGTCTGCTAGTAAAATGTGGCGAATACCCTTATCTTAGTTTTGCCCATTTGCAGATAATTTCTGAATGTGTTAATATGGGATAGCATCAATTCTAGTTTTTTTTTTTTTATAATGTTGTGTCACTAGTAACTGATGCAGTGTTTCTTTCCTTTCTTTATAGAAATAATGGAAACTTCCTGTTCACTATCTTCCATCACAACTTTGATAGCATTATGTCATGCCAGTTTAAAGTATCATCTTCCCATTGTGTCTTTTTAAAATGTATAAAGGGTGTGAGCAGGCAGTTCTTTTGTACTAATGAGCCAAAGCAAAGACATGTTTGTGTTTAAGAAACAATCAGAACTGACCAAGGACTCCTCTGAAACTGTATATAAGATGAATGGTTTTAATTAAAGTATTTCTGATGAAGTCTATGATTTTTATGGACAAAAATGTATGGTATCTGCAGAGTTAAATAAAGAGTTTTGTGCACTAACTTTGCTGGATGCAGTCTCCACTTTTTTTGCCTTGATATCTGGTTACTGGTTGCTTTTTAAAAAGTATGTCTTATTAGCTTTTTCAAATAAAAATACTGGTAACAATGAGATTAATGAGTTGGAAAAAAGTGTCAAGACAATCAAGATGGATCCACACTTGAAAAGAAAGAAATGTAGGGCTGCAATTCACCATTCAGTGAGAAAATGGGAACAAGTTGAAAGCTTGACTCTTGACTAAATGCAATGGCCACAGGTATGATGAACACTCAGGGTTTGCATACGTAGTCATATATATGGGGTCAGCACATGTGGACCATACATCTCTGGTATTTCAACTCACTCAGGCTATATGAGTAGGGCTGGATTGTGGACTCAAAATGTTGATGATGAGTGTACTATGTAGTGGGTGTAAAGCACATGTTCTAGGAAAGTGGAATACTACAGAAAAGATGGAGGCAATATGCACATAACTGGGACAAAATCCTTATAAAATCCCTGAAGTGATCTTGTCAATTTATGGACAAGGATTAAGAGGAAAGTATGATTGGTCATCTGACTGCAAAATAAGAACATTGATGACATGTATCTACAATACATAGGGTAAAGGGATTGCAGACTTACACTTGCCCATGTAAAAAAGACTTTCGTTGTTATAACAGTGAATTTTGATGTTCACTGTTTTTTTTTTTTTTTTGTTAAACTCACTTCAGTCATCACAACTTTGTGAGCTGAACATTCAGTGTGAGTTTAGTCATCCAGCCAAACCCTAGTTTCATGCAGCAAGCTTGTCATGATTTTATAAAACCTATAGATTAAATTCATATCCAAGCATCACCTCCCTGTATCACCTTACTAATGTGTGCTAACCTTAAATAGCCAACACTCCCACAAACACATTTATAGCCCTAATACCAACCTAATAAAGAATGCTGCATTCTGAACTGTCAACATTTTGAACTGTTAAAATTCTGATAGTGCCCTTCTCAGTGTCAACATTCTGAAAAATTCCTGACGTAAAAAAATCCACTACAGGCTTATGCTGCTTAAAGCTAGGAGTATAAATTGGAAACTGCACTCAGTTGAAGCATTTCTTAACTTGGAAGATGCCGATGTCTCTGCAGTCACAGAGACATGGTTTAAGGCCACAGAGACCAGCCCAGCCATCCAACGCCACAATGCCTTCCTCACATTCAGAACTCAAAATGAGCAGGAAAGAACCAAAGCTGGAGCTGTATCCATCTTCATTAAAGACAAACACACCTCAAGACTGGCCAAACAGTGCAACTCCCTAGAGCTACTCCGTCCATATAACTGCAAATAAACACCCTTTCCATATCATTGTTAGCTATAGGTCCCCCACCATGAGCCATGCGAATGACTCTGCCTGAACCTACTTGAGTCACTTACTATACAACCAAACACCCTATTCATGGGTGATTTCTATTATCCTTCCATCCACTGGAAGTCATATATGAGCACAAACATGCTCACCCTAAGGTTTCTGGACTTTGTTAATACAAATGATCTGAAACAGATAGCCTGTACCCCCACAAGGGGCTTCAATGTCCTAGACTTAGTACTTGCCAACATAGAGGGTCTCTGCACTACCCAGTGTGTGTGTTGCCCTTCCTGGTAATATCTGATTATAAATCAGTCTCATTCGAAGTAACAATCATACCTGACCCCCTCTCCTCAAAAGCAAAAAGTATGAAAAATTTCTCCAAAGCAAACCATAGCTTCCCAAGTGATGGCATAAAGAGTTTCAAGCCCCCTACTACCACTGTCAACAATGACTTCTATACAGAAGTGTACACAAATGCCCTGTATAAACACCTATACAAATGTATAGACTCAGCTGTACTTGAACAGATCAAAACAAGGTCCTCACGAAAACAAGCCACCCTAGTGGACATCGAGCATAAATAGGTTATAGAACAAGAGGAAGAAACTAATGTGTAAGAACAAGAAGGAACTGACTCAGCAGAGGAAGGACACCCACCACAGCATGAACAAACAACTTAGGTATCTTGTAAAGTCCTCTAAAGCCAGTTGAGAAGATAAACTAGCATCCCTGAGCATTCTTTAGCTACATCAGAAATCTAAAAGGGAAGGCCCATCTTTGTGCCAAACTACTAGTGGATGGTACCAGTCATATTGACCTTAAGGACACTGCAACCTGTTAGCAGACAGATTTGGTGCAAACTTCACCCCCCCCCTGTCCCCACCAGACACCAGACATACCCCAAAGCATACCTCTCACCAGTCCTTTACCTAGTATTTCCAAACAGCAGGTCATAAACACACTCTCCATGGCCAAAAACACTGCCTCTATGGGACAGGATAACATCCCAGGCTGCCTACAGGTCTAAAGCAGGACCTAGCAGAACCACCTGGCATTCTCTTCAACCACAGCCTAAGTACTGGGTTTTTCCCAGCAGAGTTGAAAACAGCAACAGTAACTCCCTTGCACAAAGGGAGTCCATCAACTGACCCTGGGGAACTATAGACCCATAAGTCTAATTAACCTTATCTGCAAGGCCATGGAGAGATATTTCATGGATCTTATCAACAAAGACATAGGTGACCTTCAAACTCTTGACCCGACTGAATTTGGCTTCATTAAGGGTAGATAATGCAGGCATCATTGAGAAGGGAATTAGCCCATATGTCACTTCAAGGATAGCCAACTAACTGACCAACAGAACACATACAGTCAAAGTTGGGGAATCCACCTCTAGCAGCAGACCAGTTAACTAAATGCAAACAATATCATTATCATCCCTTTCAGCAAAAGGGAATCCCTTGCAAATTACAGTATTAACAGTACCCCCTTAATTCAAACCCTGTGGTGAGAGATTTAGGAACACAGATTTGGGAGCACAGGTTGATAGCAACCTTAACTTCAGTCACCATGTGCCCACAGTGGTAGGGAAGGCCTTCTATGTTGCACATCTCATAAGTATGGATATTGCATCCAGAGCTAAGGATGTTATAACTCCCCTGTACTCATCTTTCATCAGACCACAAATAGAGCACAGTGCTCCCTTCTGAATGTACCTCACCAGACACCTGCAGCAGCTGGAGAGATATCAGAGGTTTTTCTCCAAGAAAATTCAGGGCCTTCAACACTTGACCTAAGTGGACAGACTGAAGGCCCTCTCACTGTAGTCTGTATTTTAAAGGTTGTTGAGAAGGGACTTGTGCCCGGCCTACAGAGCAGTCTTAGTCCCTGCCCTAATGGAAATGCTACACATCTGCAAGTCAAATGAGACAAGATTCACTTACTCTAGGGACCTTAACCTAGCCTCCAACATTAACAGGGCATGCTGGCGAGGAAGTTATGTCTCCCAGATATTGTCTCTCCTCTGGAATAAACTATATGTCTCCCTGAGACTGCCTCTTCTCTGGAACAAACTCCCAATTCACATAAAACAGAACTCTTTAATGACCCTATTTATGCGTAACTTTGACAACCAGATGAGAGACTGTAAATTTACTCTGGGGGTGTCATCATTGTCCATCTTCGCTAAGGGCAGTCAGTGCTGATCGTAGACTTGCATTCCAAATATAGACCATACAACTTGGTCAATAAAGGAAAAGGGTATAACATGGCTAGGCAAATAAAGGTCCTAGGGCCAGTAGCCTAATAACCTCCTATGAACCTATGAAGAGCAAATATATATATATATATATATATATATATATATATATATATATATATATATATATATATATATATATATATATATATATATATATATATATATATATAGATTCACTTCATAACACTGAAAGCTCAAAACACTGAAACCAAAACCCTGAAACTTCAAAATCTTGAAAACTCAAAACACTGAAAACATATATCATACATATACTGAGTTTAAACAACATAAATCATAGCACTTTCCACCAAGTGTAAGAAGGGGGTTAAGCCCCCCTGCAACCTCCATCCCCCCACACCCCCTGCTACTTATATATATCAACTCCAAGACTGCACTTCACTACACTAAGTGAAATCTTGGAGTTGATATATTTAAGTAGCAGGGGGTGTGGGGGGCACAGCCCTCAACATGGGGGTTGCAGGGGGGCTTTCCCCCTGTTTGCACTTGGTGGAAAGTGCTATGATTTATGTTGTTTAAACTCAGTATATGTATGATATGTGTTTTCAGGGTTTTGAGTTTCAGTGTTTTGAGTTTGCAGTGTTTTGAAGTTTCAGTGTTTTGGTCTTCTACATTATGAAGTTTTCTCATTTTCAGTGTTTTGAGTTTTCAGTGTTATGAAGTGAATATATATATATATATATATATATATATATATATATATATATATATATATATATATGTGTGCTTGTGTGTGTGTGTGTGTGTGTGTGTGTGTGTGTGTGTGTGTGTGTGTGTGTGAGTGCATGTGTGTAGAATACAAATATAAATGTATACATATATTACAGACACAAAATATATATATAATATATATATATATATATATATATATATATATATATATATATATATATGTAAAGAGAGAGAGAGAGAGAGAGGGAGAGATAGTATGTTTATGTTTTGCTGATATGGAAATGGATTTCAGTATAGGGGAGTTGCCAGGATGCTTTCATGCTGTTAGTAGTCTCAATTTGGCATGTTTCCTGTTGTTTCTGTTATTCTCGTTATATGAATATAGATTTGACTACTTCCTTTTTATGATATACTTACTTTCTGAATGGGCAGGTGGATTGAAAATCTAGAGTGAAGTCCCACAAATGGGTTATATGCTGGTCACCTTGTACACAGACATATGTTTAGCATTATTTATATAACAGAATAACTCTAATGTTATGATCATAGGTTCATAGGAAATACAGTCTATTTGCATTACAAGACCACTCACATGTTGCCAATATCCACCCTCATACTGTAAACCCCTTCTTAAGAAGGACAAAACAGATCAGTTCTCAAGTAAATTTATGGCACACGTATACATTTTGCATATAAATCACTGACGTAGATCATGCACCTAGCACACTAATGACAATTGCCTACTATCACAAAAAAAATGGCCATAGGAGCTGCCTAAACCACAAACAGTGCTATATATTTTACATGTGGAATGTTGACTACGGACATGTGAAATGGCACAGATGGAAAGGAATTCACATTTAAGCATTCTGTAGTCATGGCCAGGAGTGATTAAGAAAAGTTTCAGCAAGACATCAGCCAGCAGAACTTGAAATTTATTACCATTTATTGTAATAATAGGTATAAAATCAGGTCTACTTCAAAACATTGAAATCTCATAACATTGAAATTCAAAACACTGAAACGATAACATTGAAAACCCAAAAGACTGAAAACCAAAACAACGAAAACTCAGAACACTGAAAGTGTGCATCATAACATTGAAAATTATAACACACATGTAAATAATATCCCCTCCACCTATAACAACACCAAAGTAAGAAACACAGTCTTTACTACGTTTCTGCAGGGGGGCAAGCCCCCCTGCACCCTTCATGTGTGGAGATTTGTCCCCCACACCCCCCGTTCCTTTTACAACAGGGAGGTCATCTTACCCCTGAGCCTGGCCTAATCCCATTGTATGAATGTTTATGTGTCCTGAGGATTCTACACTGTCATTTTTCCAGTCCTGGCACCAGTGTGCCTACCAGAATTGTGCACTTTTTTTATCCTGGGACTTATGCACTTTGGATTTACTCTTAAGATCTTTAATTAGCTTGGATTTGGATTCCTGTGTTTGCAAGTATCTGTAAATAAGTGTCTTTAGAATCTATAGATTTTGTGAGCATATTCAGAACAGTTATATATCTCTATGGATGTTGTCATGACTTGTTATATTGTTTGCACATGCCTTGTTTTTAACTTTGTATTAGTAGGCAGAAGTGATAATTTAACTTTTGACAGCTCATACTTTCACATTTTTGGTGATTAATGTTCCATGGTTGATTTAACAAGAAAGCAGGTTACCATGGATCTTATGCAGACAAATACATATATCTGTCAGGGTATATGTATAACCAATACATTTCAGCTGTCAACATCTGTGGATGATTTTATGGTGGAGTTGATTTTAGTGGATGAGTTTAATTATGATTCTTTGGTAAAGGATTCTTCTTCTCTTAAACCAAAGTGGCAACTCCTTGTCAGCTACATTAACCAATACATAAGTAGGGACACTTCATACAGGAGAAGTTGGGGTTTATGTAATGCCTGTCTTACTTTTGGACCCCATGTATATCTCCAGCTCTTTGTCTGATATTACAGCTTGTTTGTTACTGCATATGGTTCCTATGGCATACTACTACTCATTGATGCATAATAGTTCATGTGTGCCATCTTCCCAGATGTTGCAGTGCCTTTCACACAGCCTCCTACCCAATATGGAATTTATGCTTCTTGATAATAATCATGTAAAATTAAAATGCAGTATATAATAGATTGCAATGTGGCATTGCTCTTGAAAATGTAAAGCCACATACCATAACATAACATGATATGAGAAGAATATAATGTTTTAGCTGGAAGGGCAAAGGTTAGTAGATGCTTTAGGTAGTGGTAGTAGTTATAAAGCATCCTGCTTCAGGTCACTTGTTATATGACATCACTGATATTATATCCTTATTTATAACCAGTCTGGAACAGGCATTTGTAAATTCTTCTAACCCCAATTCCATTGGAATCAGTGCTTTTCTGGGGATGGTTTATCTGCCCAAGCTTTTTTGGACAATCTGGGGTTAGGGTTACCACCTGTCCCACTTTGCGAGGAACAGTCCCTCTTTGGGCAGTTGCGTCCTGCAAAAAAATTGTAAAAATGGCAAATGTCCTGAGATTTTAGGACAAAATTATTTCCTATATTTTATGTAATAGTTGCATAAAATGGTTATTCTGTAGCTGAAACACCTAAATGTTATAAGATACAGAATAAGCAACTAAAATGCTACACGAATAAGCTTTTATTTAGGCAAAAAAGTGAAGTTCTGTCCTTTGTACTGGCTGTGGGTATGTTTCGGGCTGAAAAATCTGACATTTGTACCAAAAATGTCCCACTTTGGGCATTTGAAAAGGTGGCAACACTATCTGGGGCAGACCTCCTTTCAGCCTTTACATTATCTTACCTTCAGTCCATTACTTGCTGTCTTGATCAAGATAAGATGGGACCAGATAGTCTTCCGCCTGGATTCTATATAATTACCCCCAGCTGATGCTTGAATTACTGTTTTGCATGTGAAAACCCCATTCCAATTTCTATTTTCTTGGGAAATTGCAGCAGCTGCTTTAACACCAAATCCATGTAAGGATTTTAGTTTGGTAGATTTATATCATGCAGGTAGTATACACAGTCTCAGTTACAGATTTACATAAACATCTGGAACAATAAACTGAAAGTAAAATTTCTTGCAATATCAGTGGTTCACAAAGGACATCAAACCTAAGATAATGTTAAAGGATCTGTGAGAGTTAGAGCTTGGAGTGTGTGTAACTGCTACAACTCAACAAGACTTTCAATTGGATACATTATTCTTATATATTCTAGGTACTAGATGCGTTTGACATTTCATTGACTTTTATTTCTGCTTTGAAGTATTTTATCCTGTAGTGTATCCATAATAAAATTAGGCCTTTACATATCTGCTCCACTGGCTCTCAGACACGGTACCCATTGAGGTGCTTGGAGCCCACACATTGACAACTGCTACTTTGTTACAAAGCCTTTTTGTACTTTATTTACATGCCCAAAGGGATTTTTGACTAGGGTGGGTAGGGGTGGGGGAGGGCAGATGATAGTTGTGCATGCACACTTTTCTTCTTCTTCTTGCTATGCCATGCCTAGCTTTATTGTTTGCATAGAATCTGGGGCTTCCCAGCATATGTTCAATGCAGTATATTGCAAAAATGATTTGCCTAAAATATAAGAGTAAAAAAACTGATAGTGCTAGACTCTGATTTACTGGAGATTTTCTTCTTTCTCCAAAGTTTTGTAACTGAGAAGTTAGTATATGTAAGTTCAGAGGTGTCGGTGGCTTGTCCCTTCAATTTTTTTTCAAATTGTCTCATTAGTTTTCCTATTATGGGAAGCTTTCAAGGTTATGTGACTGAGCATTTGAATACAAGCATTCATGTTTCATGATTCTAGTAGAAACAGGATATAACTACTGCACCAGTCTTTCTCCTTTCTTCTTTTTCTTTCTTTTAATCACCTTTTTATATGTTTACAAACAAATAACATATATACAGATTGTTATGGTAGAACAGCAGAATCCATTTCACATGAACTAATTTAACCATATTACCATCATATATATCTGGATTAACTCACTTGAACATTATTTAGGAACACTATTCATTCAAATACAATCATAGATACTCTGGTACAAATACACATTCATCCAATTTACTAAATCAGGCCCATCCTACATGAAAATCTTCTTGTGTACATCTAAGCCATCTAATGAGGAATAATAATTTCTCTGGGGTCTCTTCTACCTATTTTCTACTCTCACTACAAATCACAATGTCATCTGCAAACATCATAGTCTACGAGGACTCCTGTCTGATCTTGTCTGTCAACCTGTCCATCACCTCTGCAAATAGGAAAGGGCTCAGAGCTGATCCCTGATGTAATCCCACCTCCAACTTGAATGCATCTATCACTCCTAATGCAGACCTCACCACTGTTGCACTGCCCTCATACATATCCTGTACCACACTTACATACTTCTCTGTCACTCCCGACTTTCTCATACAATACCACAACTCCTCTCTAGTCACCCTATCATATGCTTTTTGTAAGTCCACAAAGTCACAATGTAACTCCTTCTAACTCTCTCTATACTTCTCCATTAACACCCTCAAAGCAAACACTGCATCTGTAGTGCTCTTTCCTGGCATGAAACCATACTCTACTCATTAATCATCACCTCCCTTCTTAACCTACTTTCCACTACTCTTTCCCATAACTTCATCCTGTGACTGATCAATTTTATCCCTCTGTAGTTACTACATCTCTGCACATCACCCTTATTCTTAAAAATCAGTACAAATACACTTCTTCTCCACTCCTCAGACATCCCCTGACTTTCCAAGATTCTGTTAAATAATCTGGTTAAAAAACCCACAGCAGTCTCTCCTAAACACCTCCATATTTGCACAGGTATGTCATTTGGAAGAATAGCCTTTCCATTCCTCATCTTCTTCATTGCTGTCCTTATTTCTTCCTTGCTAATCCTTTGCATTTCCTGATTCACTATCCCCACATCATCCAACTGTCTCTGTCTCTCATTCTCTTCAATCATCAGCTCCTTAAAGTACTTCTTCCATCTGCTCAACACACTGTCTTCACTTGTGAGTATGTTTCCCTCATTATCCTGTATCACCTTTACCTGCTGCACATCTTTCCCAGCTCAGTCCCTCTGTCTAGCCAGTCAGTACAGATCCTTTTCTCCCTCCTTAGTGTTCAACCTTTTATACAACTAACCATACACATTATGTTAACAAACTAACAGTACTGTCACTATTACAGTCAGTGCAGAAATACACACAATAGTCCTGACACCAGCATCATAAATTAAATATTTCTTTGAACTGCTCATCACTACTGACATAAAATGTTTGGCTTACCATGTGCAGATGATTGTAGGCTCCCTATGCTGGATGGTATTGGAAGAAGTTAAGCAAAGATAAGGACAACATCATCACAATTAACAATAATACAGGGAGTAATATTGTTTTCACTTTATTTGTCCATTAACTATAGTTTCAACAAGAACTTGGATGAAAGTACCACCTAAGGCCATGTGTACTCAATCAGAATGTGTGGTTAACTGTAGCAATCTACAATCCCCCAGCCAATTTCTTGTTTAACAAAACTGATGTATTGCTGTAAATATTTTACTATAAAAGGCTATTTAACAATTGAGATACATAAGCATACCTGGAAGCTCCTCCTAGGACATACTTGCTGTCCCTGAAACAGTAAAACTAATGCCAAGGACATACTGTTTTGCACTTTCCTGTGAGCTGTCTGGATCCTGACAGTGGGCAGGAACTCTTCATTTTCTGTTAGTGGTGGCTTTGTAGCAGGCTCCCCAGTACCCATCTGATCACTGGCTACTGCAGCTGCTTTCCTCTGTGCAGATGAGATCATTTCAGTAGCCCTATGGCGCACATGATCATATGTCCTGCTGTGGCTGCTTATGGCATTCACATCTACAACTATGTGCTGCCAAATTTGCATTCTGCTTGACATATCTCCATGTCCCCTCTCAAGCATAAAGGCACCATGTCACCTAATGCTTTTACAATGACATGATTCTCAGGGTCACTGAAGAGGGGTTATCAGGGAGTGAGATGCTTGAATGTCATAGTCCTAGGTGACCTAACACAACAAAAGGATAATACACATAAGCATCACATAACTAAAACATTCCTGTTTTCAAATAAAACAAAAAAGGTAGCATTTTGCTATTACCCACTGGAGGAATATAAAACAGTCTAGATATTTGAAATATGAAGAAAATGAATTGTGTGGTTGTAACATATTACATTCACACACAAACCAAGTCTGGAGGCAAAACAAGGAGAGTAACAATAGCAACATATCCTTGTTTGTGCCAAAACAGAAATGCAGCTTTGATTCTCCACCTCCAAAGGAACAGGCAAATGACCCATTTTTCTAACAAAGCATCAATGAAATGCTAAAATTTCTATCAAATGAACTGTCCCTGAAACATGTCTACAGATTTAACACAGAACATTCCATTTTAAGCAATTGCAAATCATGTATACCTGTGAAATGCCCTGACAAACATGCCTATGCCATCAGTATGCTTCTAAGTATATAATATTAAATAGATGTTAATGACATTTCAACATATGCAGTATATAGCTGAAAAATGCAAGCATACCTTCTCAAGTTCAGTAGTCTTCTGTGCAGATATATCCCAAAGTAATAGCCTGTTCTGCATTCTTCACATAAACAAGTCTCCTCACCTTCAGGTTCCCTAGCTACATGGCTGCCTTTTTATGGTGTAGATTCAGGGCTGTGAGCATGTTGAATATGCAAATGAGGTGTGAACTCATTAGAATTGGTGAATCCCAAATACTTGGCTCTGTGTATCTGATGTAAACATAGTCCATGTACTCCCTCAGTGATTGTTGCTAATGGATTGCAACTGTGAATGATTACTGGTAGGAAGAAGGAAAACACAACATCAGTGTATACTGCCCTACATCTGGTGGGTGTGTCAGGTTAGACTTACAAAGTGTAGAAGTAATTGTACCAAGGTTGGAAATGTAAGTAAGCAGCACACAATTCACAGGTTCTGTTCATTAACATCTAACCTCCACTTCATTTGTTGACAATTGTATATTATTGCTATTTAATATTCTCATACATTTTAAGGACAATGTTATAGAATGCCTTCAGACTACATGTCACAGATTACTGATCAGATAAAATAAGACTGAGCAACAAACACAGAGAGATAAGACAGAGCTACATTTTTGCAAGCAATAGTCATAAATGGTTGTGCGATCCCTCAATGCACTACATCTAAAATTAATACACGTGCAAATACCTGTTATGTGGTTTCTTAGTACTGTGGATGATGTTGTAGTTGGTTGTATGCGGAATGATTTCAGTTCCCTGCTGCAAAGCTGTTTCTGTGGCAAAGAGGCATAAGGCACCCGTACTGTACTCTGAAGGTTCATCGGCGCGAGAGTTCAAATCCAAACCTATGTAGAAATATTTCATGTGTACTAACAAACATTTTGCAGTGTTTATTTCACAGACTGCTTTTCTTCATTTCAAATACTCTTGCCATATATATATATATATATATATATATATATATATATATACACATATATATATATATATATATATATATATATATATATATATATATATATATATACATATATATATATATATATATGTATAGTTTGCCAGTGTTTGCACTATGCATGGCTTTGTGCGAACAGGTGAAACAGAGAAAATGAATGTCAGGTTTGGCTGTGCTTATCTCATTTGTGTGACGCTTATCAGTGTACAAACCTAAACTAGTGGACCACACAGGAAACAGACAGAACACCTGTAGACAGGGCATCTGTAAAAGTGTAAAGATAAAAAAAAAATACATTGTTCTAATTTTTGATTTCCATCATGCAAAACCATTGTTAGCAAGGTTCCCCAACACCTGCAGCCATCAAACACCTGCAGACAGGATGCATTGAGGCAATCCTTGAAAACAGATGCAGTCAATTAATTCTGTTGGGCATCACACAACATTGCACGGTGGTTAACACAGAGAACTTAAGAATGAGTAGGAAATTATGGAACTATCATGAAAATAGTTCTGTGACAGCAGGTGTAAGTGTACAGCTGGAATACAGATGAACTTGGATTCTAGTACAGGGTATGCAACCTATTTTTACTATTGTGACAGTGCAGTATATAGCAATGAATTGAAAAATATAGAAATGTTATTTCTACATTCTTGTGGCAACAGCTGTAAGTGTAGAGCTTCCATAAATGTGGTCCTGGGTTCTAATACAGGATATTACACACATTTTTACTGTTGTTCCATCTCCCATTATATTCACTCTTAACCAGGAAAAGCCGAAAGACACAACAACAACTTATAACACCTTAGATGGAGTGGAGCTGATATGAGTTATATGTATGAGGGATAAAACACCCTTATTGTGTTTTCAGATGTATGACTGAGGGTATACTGTCTACTATATCACTGTAAGCAGGATTCTGCTATCTGGACTTGGATGACCTTCACAATTAAATAAGAAACATACACAACTGGATCTATATACAAGAACCTTGTCAGGTCACACATATACATGTGTAAGACCTCAAACTGTCAACTGTATTTATGAATGATTCCTATGTGTAAGCAGCATTCTTTTGTGGCAAAGATGGAAATTCACCACTGTGGAAGAAAATGTTTTGTCCCTTATGCCCAGGTTTGAATATATACTATATTTTTAATATCAATTTTACTAGTGTATAAAGTCAAAAACAAAAGTGTTAGGCCATGACATTTGTGCCCCAAGTGCATGTTGGCAAACTTAACTCAGTTATTTTCTAATTTTCAATATATGGTTCCAAGGTACAACAACAAACACCCCTCAAACTAAGATCAAGTCTCTGACTAACCTTCCAATTTAAAATATTTCTTTCCTCCCTGCTTGGCAGTGCTGCTCTCCATCTAACATCATGCAAACATGGTTGACATCCTTGCTTGAGTTTGCACACTACCAGTAAATGTGATGACCGGAATTGGCAAGAAAGCATTAGTTGCCGTTGATTAAATTGGGTTGTTAAACATGTCTGGAGTTAAATGGGAAGCTGCCCAGTTTAGGACACAGAGGTAGGGTGTCTAGAGGTCCAGGATATTTATTAGACTTCTGGTACACTGCCACAGCCAAAGGCTTCTACAGGGGGACTATTCTGCCTCCTAGTACAAGTCTGAGGCTTGGAGTAGTTTGGCTGTAGCTGTATCCAGTGCTACTTGCATCCCATGCAATGGAGAACAATGTAGACATCATTTTAATGATCTACAGAGGTGCAAAAGGATACCCTCAGCCAGTGGTTGAATGAATTTCAAACTGCTGACATCCCACAGCTGAGTAAATATGATAATAAAAGAGTATTTGTAATACATCAAAAGCTAAATATAGGCAAGACTGGTATGCATAACGCTCTTCTGTTCTTTTCTGTTCTTTCCACATTGAATTCTGAAATAGAGTTCAATGGACAGGCTTATGCTGATCAAATGGAAAGACTGAGGAAAGCAAGTGGTATGTATGCCACATAAGAAAATTATTATTATAGCTTTAAAAATGAAATAGAGATTTGTGTTTTTCTTATACTTTTGTAACAAACTGAGCATGCATATCCTAACTGTAAAAGCAAGTATGCATTCATTAGTTTATATCACAAACCAACTTTAGGAGTCAAGTAAAAGACTAGTTAGAGGTTGTGGGTTTAAATCCCATCAGTAACAACTATACAGTATTTCATTTTTTAAATAATGATAATGTTACATTAAATTAAACTATATACAAGTGGCATAAATGTCCTTCTGATAACTGTAATCTGTTTAACTGGACCAGGCATATGTGCAATATATGCACATTTCATGAATTACTTTCAACAATCTGTAGTTATATTGTGTAGTTGTTAGGATGTATACTTACACATTTCATGAATTACTTTCAACAATCTGTAGTTATATTGTGTCGTTGTTAGGATGTATACTTACATGTAATACTTTAGATAAAATAGTTATATAATTGTGTTAATGCATATCACATATAATGGTACTAATTAGATCTCTTTTTTCTCTCACCCAACCCTTATCTCTCTTTTTTATTTTCTATTAAGTGCTGTCAAAATGTTTCCATGTCATCGATCTGAACAAAATCACTAAATGCTTCATAGCACAGTGAGGTAGGCCAGCCCCAGTGGATCTGCCTGCCTCCACTCCACTGGTACAGCACCAATAGCCAGCATATATGGCACACAACCTTGCAGTACTGCCTTTGCTGCCCCTGCACTACCTGCACCCACAGGTAGTACTGCCTGGCAGCTGGTGCTGTGGTATCCTCTGGAAGCAGTGTCAGAGGTGGGAATTTCATCACTTACCAGGAGATGTCAAGGTTGGTGCATAGGGTTGTGCATTGCACCATTGGTGTACATCTACATCAGATGGAGAAGCTGCTTTCCTCATGGTATGTAGGAGGAGAAGATGTCAAGCACTCCAGATGCCAGGGGGAAAAAGGAGACAGTGATGACCATCCAGTGGGTGAGAACTAGATTCTCACTGTCTTCATGTTTGATGGGCACGAGCCCGTATTGTTCCCTTCCTCACCCCAATCATGGTGTCCCCCAACCTTTTGTGTCCCTCATCGTCCCTGTCTCTTGTCTTGTTTGATTGCATTCGCTTCTTTAGCTACCCAACTTACCTGATCCAGAAATATCTATATCCCTTACCCAGCATTCCTTTCTTACTGAATTAAAAAAATAGGCACCAATCCCACATAAAAAAAAAAAAAAAAATATATATATATATATATATATATATATATATATATATATATATGTATATATATCATCCCATACATGTATTTTCTTGACACACTTGATTAATCAAGTCCAATTGGCTATACAACATGATTATGTTGTTGTCACCCCTCTTTCTGGAGGTGACAGTCCAAATTTAGCTAATATTCTGCACATAATTTCAGTTTTCACTGTTAAAGAAATGGATAGCTGTGTTTTTTCCTTACCTCCCTCCTGCATATTCCTGTTTTGCTTTCCCTTTGTTCTTCCCCCTGCTTGCTCCCCATTTCACCACTTTCCTATTGACCCTATTTTAACACCTATAATCTGGTCAAAAATAGAATCACAGACATAACACAAATAAGTAACAGAAAAAAGCAATTAATCCCTTCATTTTTTGGCCTCTAAGTTTGCATGAAGTTTGGCATCGCTCACCAATGCTAGGCAATGGTGGGCATTCCTGCAATGCTGTGGTTACCTCAGTGCAATGCTGCTTAAACCCACTGTGCTATGCCAACACACAGCAACACATGTACTATAAAGAATTAATGTCACTGCATTATCATTGTTTATTTAAAAGTATTAGATATACATGGATTCGAACCTAGTATCATCTGGGCTCAAAAATAAATGTGTCAATGCATTTACACCTGCTGTCACAGATTTAGCTCAGCAAAAAGCGTGTTTTACACATTCAATACTAACTCTCAGAATTTTAGCAACAAGACCTGTGTTTTCATACTGCTTAACTGCGTGCAAACAGGGAAAGCAATGGAAATGTGTATCTCACATGCGCAAACACTTTGCCAACTATCGTGCAAACCTGCTGCTCTCAGCTGCATTATGCAAAGTCACTATTAGCATGTATTAGTGTTATTTACTGTCCATTTACTCTTTATGCCATGAAACTACATGTTGAAACATAACAAACTGAAGGCCCTATCTAACAATATGTCACATATTTACAATGCAGCCATGTGGTGCCTTCCCCCATGCACTGCAACCCTGGTCTCTCAGTACTTGTTGACAAATATATCAACTACACTACATAAATTAATAAAAAATGTTATGTGATATGCAATGCACATGGTAATGTATAGAACTATAAATATCTTCACAGCTGAACATGACTAAATATCCATTAACTGACCCCAGGAACTATCGACCCATAACCCTAACCATCCTGATCTGCAAATTATGAAAAGAATCATCATGCCCCTTATCCACAAGGATATATGTAACCTTCAAAACTCTTGACACACCCCAGTTTGGTTTTGTCAAGGGTAGATCTTATTATATAGTGAACTTCTTTGAGAATGTCACCAAAGCCCTGGATTATGGAAAACAGTACATACCAGCTATCTTGATTTAGCCAAAACTTTTGATACAATACCTCATTCAGGTATCATAGAGAAATGCTCCTAACTGGGGATTAACCCATACATTACTAGATGAGTAGCCAATTGGCTCTCCAATAGAATGCACACTGTCAAAGTTGGGGAGTCCACCTCCACCAGTGGACCAGTTAACAGCAGAGTGCCACAAGGATCTGTGCTAAGCCCTCTACTGTTTGGAAACTATTTCATTGAGTCCAGGCAAAGGTAGATGACCTGTAGCTTAACAAGTTTGTAGATGACTGTAAACTGGGCGCATTCATACAGAGTGCCCCAATGATGCTAACATATTACAGAAAGGGCTGACACAGACAAATGATTGGTGTCAAACTCACTGACTGAAACTTAAAGAATTCCTCACTGTCCCCTTTAGCAAAGAAGCAGCCCCTGCTAATTATGATATACATAGCTCCCCTCTAAAGTCATTGGTGGGAGACTTGGAAACACTGGTTGATAGCAATCTCAACTTCGATCACCATGTGTCCATAGTGGTAAGAAAAGTATTCTGTATTGCATACCTCATAAATAAGGCCATTGCATCCAAGACCAGGGAGGTTATAGCTCCTTTGTACTCTACTATTATCAGACAACTAATTGAGTACAATGCTCCCTTCTATATGTACTTCACAAGACACACCTGCAGCAACTAGAGAGACCACAGAGGTTTCTGACCAAGAGAATCCAGGAATTCCAAAACATGACATACATGGAAAGGCTGAAAGCCCTCTCACTGTAGTCAGTATCACAGAGACTGCTGAGAGGCAACCTGTGCCTGGTGCACAGACCAGTCTTGGACACTGCCCTAATGGATCTATTGGACATCTTCAAATTAAATGAGACAAGAAAAACTTGCTCCAGGGATCCCAACCTAGCCTGTGACATCAACAGAACATGATGGAGAGACAGATATATCTGCCAGCAATTGTCACTCCTCTGGAATAGGCTCCCACTACATGTGAAGCAGAGCTCCTTAATGACATTATTCAAGTGCAACCTTAACAACTGGATGGGTGACTGTAAATTCACCCCAGGGGTGGCATCTATGTCCATCATGGGCAGGGGAAGTTGGTGCTGATCACAGAATCTCTCTGCTAACAATGACCAGCTAACTATAGTCAATATGGTTACTCAGGTTTTTACATAGCTTGGCTTGTAAAGGCCCTAAGGCCATTAGCTTAATAATCTCCTATGAACCTATTAGCCTATGCAGACCTCCCAACATCTACTCTTCTACATCCACTGCTAATGTCATCCACTATAAATTGTCCTGCGTCCTTGTAAAAGTCAGAGCTGTGTTGTGGCTCTTGTGCAAAGTACAGAACTCTGTAGTCTGTATACGCGTGTGTGTGTGTGTGTGTGTGTGTGTGTGTGTGTGTGTGTGTGTGTGTGTGTGTCTATCTAGACAAAAGAGCATAAGCGTGTATCCTACAGTTACCACTCTAATCCCATGGGTTGACAGTATTTTGACACTTGCACATGCCTATACATCCATTTCATACAGGCCTCCTAACATCTTCTCTCCAACATCCATTGCTGATGTCATCCACTGTAAATTGTCCTGCAGCCTTGTAAAAGTCAAACTTGTGCTGTGGCATTTGTGTAAAGTACTGAGTTCTGTAGTCTGTGTACTTAGATAGTTAGGGGTTCTGTTCACACTGCAGTTAACTGTGATGTGTTTGTGCACTTGCATTACATTACAGAGAGCCTTTTACACCAGAATGTGGACACTGTTATTGCCATATTTTCCTCACTAGACACTGCTGATGCCATCAGCTATAAAGTTTTGTCTGAGACACTCATAGTCGGACTTGACCTTTAACACTTGCCTTAAATGCAGAGTTCTTTAGTCTGTGTATTTAGATAGGTAGGAGTTCTGTTCTCACTGAAGCCAACTGGGCTGTGTTTGTTCACTTGCTTGACATTGCAAAGAGCCTTTTATACAAGTATCTGAGACACTGTTATTGCCATATTATCCTCAACAGACACTGCTGATGTCATCAGCTATAAAGTATTGTCTAAGGCACTCCCTCATCTGTAGAATAGACTCCCTCTCAATGTCATGCAGAGTACCTCTCTAACCCTCTTTAAGAGGAACCTGGACAACTGGATGGTTAACAGAAAATATACCCCTGGGATCCCACCTGTGTCCCTGCTGGACAGGGGAAACTCTGTGTCTGTGTCCTTAAAACAATAGGTGTTCTGCTCTCTCTGCAGCCAACTTGTGTGTGTGAGTGTTTGCCAATTGCTTCACATTACAGCAAGCCTTTTACACCAGCACATGGGACACCGTTATTACCCTATTCTCCTCACCAATCTATAAAGTGTTGTCTTAGACACTCCAACTCAGACTTGGGCTGTGGTGCTTGCCTTAAATACAGAGTTCTGTAGTCTGTGTATTAACATAGGTATGGGTTTTGTTCTCACTGCAGTTAGCTGGGGTGATTGTCTATGCACTTACTAGACATTATAGAGAGCCTTTTACACCAGCACGTGGGACACAGTTATTAGCATAGTCTCCTCAATAGACACTGCTAATGTTATCAGCTATATCTGAGTTTTGGATGTGCACTTTTTCCACCAGGTCAGGGTCAGAAACTGACCCTGTAGGCCAGGCAGAAGGCAGAAGTCACCTCATCCTATATGATACAGATTACAGTAACACGGCTTTCAGTCTATCCATATACATCATGTCATGGTTTGTAGACCCTGTTTTTTCTTGGTGAGAAACCCCTGTGGTCTCTCCAACTGCTGCAGGTATCTGGTGAGGGACATCCAAAAGAGAGCATTATACTCTAAAGTGTCCTGATGAGGTTTGAATACAGTGCTGTAATATAATTCTCAGATATGAATATGATGGCATGACTTATGATGTGCACAATATAGGTTCCAATACCAGTGTGAACACTTCATAATCTAAGTTCTGAGTGCTGTCTATGTGTGTTCCCATGTCTTGCATCACTGGGATTCAACATAGTGGGACTCTTTTCAATGTTGTAATTAGCAGAGAATTCCATGTTTCAGAAGGACACAATATAGACACATTTTTGCATTTATTTATAGACCATGTGGATTTGTCATCAATCATTTATCTGTATTAGACCCTCCTGTCGTATATCATTATTGGTGACTCAATAATTCTACCCGGTATGCAAGAATCAGCCAACATGGTAAGCCAAAGGCCATATACTTTAGCCGGAACTGTCTAGAAATAGATTCCAAACAGTAAAGGGTCAAGCACAGATCCCTGGGATATGCCAGTGGTGACAGCTCTACTGGTTCAGATTGATTCACCAATTTTCACAGTAGGTCTTCTTTCTGTGAGCCAATTGGTTACCCATCTAGTGATGTAAGGGTTTATTCCCAGCTGGCAGAGTTTTTCAATGATACCTGCATGGGGGATTGTGTTCGAACCCTAGGCCAGATCAGAATAGGCAGTCTGCACTGTCTTACATTTTTCCAGGCCTATCATACAGATACAATTTGCTGTGACAACATAACAGATCACCTATAGCATGACTCAAAACATACACCTTCCTGACATGGTTGAATACACACTTCAGCATGCCTTTCACACAGACTATGTTCCTGTAGAAGGGTGTACATCAACATGCATCCATCTGAGTTTGGGGGGGGGATTGCACCCAATGCATGAATGTACAGACATATCCCAACTTTCCTCATCTGTGAAGTAGACCAAAATGTCACCATGGACCTTTTCTGAATGGACACTAGTAATATTCCAGCTGTGAACAACAGACCTGTGTAAGTTGTTAATGCTATATTATGTCTGTTACATCTGTTAGATGTCCTCAAAGATGTTGAGGGCATGCATAATAACAACACTATCATTCTTTTGAGCTTGACATGCCCAAGGCATTTGACACAAATTTGCACTGAGGCATTCACTCTGCTTTGTCAGATGTGGCCATAAACACCTATATCACCAAGGGGGGTACCACTGTATCACATATGTGGCATCTAAATATGTTGAAATGTATGAAGTGACCTATATCTCAGGTCCAGTGATCAGTTCTGTACATCAGTGCTGTCTGCTAGGCTCTTTCCTGTCCATTATTTAAATCACAGATATCACAAATGACATATACATCCTGTATCCAAACAGCTGTCTGAAGGACTATAGATTGTGGGAAATCATTGACTCCAGCTGTGATATTAGTATAATACAGACAGTATTAACACACACCAAAGATTGCTGCCACAGCCATGACAACACCTGCTATGAAATAAAAACATAGGGGGATTTGTTACATCAGAAAAACAAACAGAAGGATAATGTAGACATCATACCCTATAATCAGACCACTAGGTATGTGACCTGTGGCCTGGGGTAGATTTTATGTGGAAAGTCCACCAGCATGTGGTCACAGTGCTGACTACTCCCTTGTATGTAACACAACTACTGAGTATGTGAAGGATATCCACATCGCAGGCCATAATACCTCCACAGTTCACAGCCTTCATCACACCAATAACTGAGTACAATGCACCATTCTTCATGTACCTCCCTACACATCTTCCAATCATGTGTAACTGAAGTGTACTACCTTTGCCACAGTGACCTGTCACACATCTTATTGGCCACACCTAGGTATTATTTTTGTGGCATAAACATTATTGTCTCATGGTGTGGAACCCTCATCAAGTTTTTACACTAGATGCATGTGTGATATCTGTTCCGGTGATGCACACAGTACATACATAGCTGTTTGACAACATTGATGGCATGGGTAACATTCATGACAGTGTGGATTGTGCCATACACACACACACACACACACACACACACACACACACACACACACACACACACACACACACTCACACACTTATATATATATATATATATATATATATATATATATATATATATATATATATATATTCAACTAGCCTGTATTGATCATAATGTCACATACAGGTATAGCAGTGTACCTTCTGACACTTCCAGCAGATGTTGCAGTGTTAAGACAGTGTGCTTGATTACCCTCATAGAGTGTGGACATGTCATAATAGCTGTACAAGCGTATTTTGCAGAACCATCTTTGATCACTCTAAATCATGTGTTATGTCAGAGATTACTGGTGGTATTATTCTGCTATTGTCCATTGTCCAGGCTTCTTTTACTGTTTTCCATGAGCGTTTACCTGTTTCCCACTTGCTGGAGACCTCTGCTGAGATTTAACTCATATCCAGGGAAATCAGTATGCATAGATTCACAATGTGAACCCTACCCCAGTTGTATATAACATCCCTGATAGATGTCCTCTGCATTGTTCCTGTAAGGATGCGTATTGTACACAGACATCTTCCCCAATGTTATGTCACCTTATGTGACAGTCACATAATACACATTTTCACTGTGCAGTTCCTACTGTACCATACTGATATGTGATTGGTGTTGCTGCTACAACTGTCTTGCATTGACATGCCCTTTTCTGCTGTACATTAGGTTGTTTCACCTCTCTTCTTTCCCTGTTTTCATTCCTACAATTCAACTATGTGTCTTTATTCAATACACACACTTCCCATGAATGTTTACTTTGCATGGCAGTCCATGTACCCTTACAGATCATTTACAAAGCTTTGGTATATAATGCCTGGAATGGCATTTCACAATACTCTTCACTGTATACACTTTACTGTACTGTGTTTGGACCATATACATCGCTATTTGTTAAGCCCTGGTACTCATTGCGGCATTCTACATAATCCCCCATACCCTACTGTGCTCTGAGGTAAACATATTTGCTATCTGTGTTGCTTTTCATGGTTTCCTGGCTGGTAACACTTTTACCAGCCTTAAAACCATGCTTATTTACATTTAAACATGGTGTGCAGCAGAATATGTAATTAGCACTGCTGCTCACCATGCATCATTGCCCACATATGTGAACTCCGTGTAGGCTTTGCGCAAGCCCTACGTGGAGTTTACTGAATCCCAGGGGCAATCTAAACAAGTAAGAGCCTAGGACAGAGCCCTGTGGGATGCCCAGACTGTAACAAAGAATTTCACCTGTCTAATTGCTGTATGATACTTATTATGCACTATTTTAAGCCATGCAGCTATCCATCTTATCAAGAGTGCATCAATACCTAGTTGTTCTAATTTATTGATCAGTGTTTTGTGTATGACCCTGTCAAATACTGAAGTTAAATCTATATAAATTACATCACAGCACAATTTTTCATTCACCGTAGTTATTAGATTGTTACAGGTGATAACAGATCTATTTTCAGCATATGCATGCTGATATATGGTTTCAAGCCCCAACCTATCCAGTTCTGGCAATTATTTCTCTAATATTACCTTCTCCATTATTTTTCTACAACATGAAAGTAGACAGGATCTGTATGACTCTGGGTTTGTCCTACTACCCTTTCCTTTAAAGAGAGGTTTAATAAGCTCATGTCTCCAATCTTGAGGAATCTCCCCATATTTATATGATCTAGTAAATAATAGATATGATGGCACTGTAAGTACTAGCTGAAGTGTTCTCAGGTCATTGTTACTAATTTTATCTCCTCTGTATGCTTTGTTTTATTATCAGATCCACCAACTGACCTCAGAGAACCTCATCTACCTCCTCTATAAAACTGACTTTCCTCTTTTATATGGCCATTGCTCTGTATTAATGCAGCAAATGTACCACATATAAATATGCATTGCTCATCATTTTCCATTGTAATATTATGCAAAACTGCTACAACAGAAGTTGTGTGTTGTTGCTTCAAACATCTAGCAAGACAGTTTCCAATCCAAGAGTTAGTACTGATGTCCCTGTAGTCCATCTGTACAACATTACAGACATTCAGTGCAGTAAATGCATGATATTCTAGAACTACAATAAGTTGCCAGTAGACCTCGGAATGTATGAATTTATAATGGACCATGCATTCCGCATACAGTGGATATAAAAAGTGTACACACCCCTGTTAAAATGCCAGGTTTTTGTGATATAAGAAATGAGACCACATTAAATAATTTCAAAACTTTTCTCACCTTTAATGTAACCTGTAACCTGTACAATTCAATTGAAAAACAAACAAATCTGTTAGGAGAAAAAATATAAAAAAATAAAAAAGATAGAATATGCTGGTTGCTAAGTGTGCACACCCCTAAACTAATACTTTGTTGTGGGTGCACACCCTTAAACTAATACTTTGTTGAAGCACCTTTTGATTTAATTACAGCATTCAGTCTTCTTCGGTACACACCTGCCATCAAGTAAAGAGACTCTGATTAACCCCAAATAATGTTCAGCTGTCCTAGTAGGGTTTTCCTCACATTTACTTAGTTGCCTGCTACAGCAAAACCTATGATTTGCAGAGAGCTTACAAAGCATCGAAGGGATCTCATTGTTGAAAGGTAGCAGTCAGGAGAAGGGTACAAAACATTTTTCACAGCATTGGATATACCATGGAACACAGTGAAGACAGTTATCAAAAAGTGGAGAAAATGTATTTATTTATTTTATTTTACATTTGTTGACCGGGCTAGTCCAACTGGATACATGTCCATTTTCAGTACAGGCCCGGGGAGATAAGCTCCATTCATCTAAGTAGATTATACAATAATAACAACAATGATAAAAAATAATGAATTACAAGAAGGTACACTATAACAATATACTAGCAAAACATTTTACATGAGAATCTGACTACAAGATATGTTTGCATTATTGCAAGTGAATAAAAGTAATTACAGAAGTAAAAAAAAGAGCATTTCACACAGTAGAAAGCTTAATACTAATCACAGAGAAAGCTAGCAAGTAATATAATTTTGTGTGAGTTAACTAAGAACACAAGATTTTAAGTAGCTTTCACATTCTGCAGTCCAAGTGAAAAAGTAGCAAAATATCTACATGGTGGGTAGTTTTCAAATTCTACAGTCCAAGAGAGACAGTGGCATATATATACATAGTAGAGGAGTTATTTTGAGGGTTTATACTCAGGGATAGTTTCCCAGAAAGACTAGGCTAGTAATAGCATTCAGTAAGCTAGTGGCCCAACTAACTGAGGTCAGGAGAGTGGTATGCCCAGAGGCCTGAAAAGGAGAGTGATAAGAAAGGTTATTAGTCAGGGTTAGAGCATAGACACAGCCATTGAGTTTTAAGGAATGCTTTTATGTGCTTCTTGAAAAGTGTTGTTGAAGAAAGAGATGTTCGTTCACTGGGAAACCTGTTCCAAATTTTTCCCACAGAGTTTGAGAAAAGACAGTCACTTGATTTATTATTGGCTTTATGGGTGGCTACTAGTAATTTGTTAGCTGAGCGTAGAGTTGTGAGATTTTTGTATGGGGTGATAAGGCTGCTGAGTGTTGAGGTATTGCTGGGATGGTGCAAAATCATTTGGGTGATAGTGAGTTGCTGAAGTAGAAGCTGATTTTGCAGTTCCAGCCATCCTAGCTGTTTCAGATTTCGACAATGGCTGATTCTAACGGGGAGCCAGTAGCAAATCTGGCAATGTTACAATAGGAGGTAGACAGTTTATTCAGGTTACTTTTGGATAAATTGGTATAAATGAGGGAGGCATTTAGAAAGGTAGAGATAAGATGAGTGTGGGCGATGGTAGTTCTAGCTAAAGGAGTAAGGAAAGGTTTAATCCTGTACAGGGAATCTAGTTTTCTATTAACTGATTTAATGGTTAAGTTAATGTGTGAATGAATTGAAGTTCTGGTTGTGATCAATTGTTATACTTAAAAGATTAGTGGTCAAATCAGGTGTATCATTATTGGATGTAACTGTGAAGTTTATAGGGGAGAACTTCTGTTAGGGAGTGAACAGTAGTAATTTAGTTTTTTTAGGGTTTAGGAGGAGACATCATTGAAGGAACCAACTTTCTACTAAGTTAAATACTTTTTGGGTGATGGACTAGAGTTCAGCAGAAGAGGCAGCACTACAGATTAATGTGGAATCATCTGCATATTGTATTCAGGTGGCTTGAGGAAGGTTAGCATTTAGATCGTTAATGAATATAGGGAAAAGGAAAGGTCCCAGGATAGAGCCTTGAGGGACACCAAGGGTAATGGGGAGATGTGTGGATAGGCCAGGATAGGGACACCAAGGGTAATAGGGAGGGGAGTGGATATGTTATTGTTCCAAAGGACAGCTTGTTGTCTGTTTTCTAGATAAGACTTGAACCATTTCACTGCTTGAGGGCCCAATGAAAGTGATTCAAGTATATTTATAAGTAACTGATGGTTAACCATATTGAAGGCTTTAGAGAGGTCAATAAAGAGTGCAGAGGAAAGCAGGTTGTTATTTCGATTTTTATTAATACAGTCAGAAAAGGATAAGAGTGCAGTAGTAGTACTATGGAATGGCCAAACGCCATGCTGACAGTCAGCTAATAGGTTATTTTGGAGAAGATGATCAAGTAGTTGCTTGTGGATACATTTTTCCATGATTTTAGCTAATGGAGAGGGCTATGGGACGGAAGTTTGAAGTTTGGTTGAGTTACCGCCCTTATGTAGTGGGATAATATGTGAGATTTTCCAGAGAGATGGGATGGCACCTTCAGTAATGATTCTATTGATTAGGATGGAAATGGGGTAGGTAAGCACTCTAGCTGCACTTTGCAGGTATTGAGCTGGTAGCAGGTCAGCTAAGGGTGTACAAGGTTTAAGTTTTTGAAGTAGTGTATAGATAAGAGATGTTGGAACTGGTTGGAACTGAAATGTAGGAAGTAGTCTAGTTGAGAAGGGAGGCAAAATTGGGCTAACAGGTGGTAGGGTATTAGCTAGTGTTTGGACGGTTTCAGTAAAAAAGTTGTAGAAAGCATCAGCAATCTGGTTGGGACAGTTATGAGAGAAACCAGAAGGGGTAGGTGTCTTGGTCTGTCCTGGGTATAGGAGTCTATTAATACCTGACCAGAAACTTTGTAGTTTCTCTTGTTAGGTTTGCTGGAGTTTAAAGTAAATGTTTTTTTTTATCAAGCAATATTAATTTTTTAGTGGTATTTCTGATGATCAGTTGGGTTTTTAGTAGTTCTTCGTTTAGCCCGGATTTTGTTTCTTTGTAATATTTTAAGCCTAGTCTCTTTTGTGAGCCAAGGAGCAATTTTGCTCCTGGTTCTGACAGTGCGAGTGGGGGCATGGTATTCTAGGATTTGCAAGAATTTAGAATTAAAGTATGACACTGCTTTGTCAAGAGGGAGGTGTTTTAGGGGTGACCAATCACAAGCTTTAAGTTCTGCTTGGAAGCTTCCTGGGTTACAATTTTTGTTGTTCTGGGTAGTTCTAAAGAAGGTTTGGTTAGGAATAAAGGTCTTTTGTCTAATTATATAAAATATGGGACAACAGTGACATTACAAAGAACTGGATGTCCCCCCAAAACTGATGAAAAGACAAGATGGAAACTGGTCATGGAGGCTGCCAAGACACCTACAGCAACACTGAAGGAGCTTCAGAAATTCCTGGCAAGTACTGGTTGTGTATTACATGTGACAACAATCTCCCGTATTCTCCATATGTCTGGACTATGGGGTAGGGTTGCAAGACGGAAGCCTTTTCTTCACAGAAAAACATCTAGCCCTGGCTAAAATTTGCAAAACAATGCATCAAGTCTCCCAAAAGCATGTGGGAAGATTTGTTATGGCCTGATGAGACCAAGGTTGAACTTTTTGGCCACAATTCCAAAAGGTACGTTTGGCGCAAAAACAATACATTGCATCAACAAAAGAACACCATCCCCATGGTGAAGCATGGTAGTGGCAATATCATGCTTTGGGGTTGCTTTTTTTCAGCTGAAACTGAGGCTTTAGTCAAGGTAGAGGGAATTATTAACAGTTCCAAATACCAGTCACTTTTGGCCCAAAACCTTCGGGCATCTGCTAGAAAGCTGAAGATGAAGAGGAATTTCACCTTTCAACATGACAATAACCCCAAGCATGCATCCAAATCAACAAAAAAATGGCTTCACCAGAAGAAAATTAAAGTTGTGGAATGGCCCAGCCAGAGCCCAGACCTAAATCAAATAGAACATCTGTGGGTTGGCCTGAAGAGGGCTGTGCACAAGAGATACACTCACAATCTGACAGATTTGGAGCGGTTTTGCAAGGAAGAGTGGGCAAATATTGCCAAGTCAATATGTGCCATGCTGATAGACTCCTACCCAAGAAGACTGAATGCTGTAATTAAATCAAAAGGTGCTTCAACAAAGTATTAGTTTAAGGGTGTGCACACTTATGCAGCCAGCGTATTGTATGTTTTTTTTTTATTTTTTATATTTTTTCCCCTAACAAAATTGAATTGTACAGGTTATAGGTCACATTCAATGTGGGAAAAGTTTTGAAATTATTTATTGCGGTTTCATTTTTTTATATCACAAAAACCTGGCATTTTAACAGGGGTGTGTAAACTTTTTATATCCACTGTAGCTTCCTGAATTATGCTCAGTGAAGTGCTGCAATATAATTCAGCACTATCTCACACATAAACATGAGGCACACATGTAGGCATACACTTTTCAGTGAAGCACATGCAAATTAAGACTATCAATGCCAAAAGATGCCAAAAAGTGCAGTGTCATCCCCTTCGGTAAAAAGTCTGTACCCATGAACTACCACATAGGCAGCAATCTACTTAACACTGAATGTGTGATAAGAGACCTTTGGACCCAGGTGGACAGTAGTCTCTCCTTTGATAGTCACATCGCCACAGTAATCAGGAAGTCCTTCTACGTAACACACCTCATCATAAAAGGGTTCTCATCCAGGAAAAAAGAGGTAATTGTTCACCTCTACTCGACACTCATTAGACGCCTTTTGGAATGTACCTCACAAGACATCTCAGGCAGCTGGAAAGGCCACAGAAGTACCTCACAAAGAGGATTACTGGCCTCAAACAAATGCCCTACACTGACCTCCTCAAAAAACTCCAGCTTTACTATGTAGCATATCACCTACTCCGAGGTGATCTCTGCCTAACATATAAAGCTATGTCAAACCCAGAGCTGTTGGACATGCTACACCTAAAGAAATCCCAATCCCTCCGAGCTACATGCTCTAGGGACCTAAACCTTGTCACCACAATAAACAGGACATGCTG
>NC_056737.1:945851863-945881863 GCF_019279795.1 Protopterus annectens | reverse complement strand
GTCATTATGGGCAAACTTGACACCTATTTATTCAGATGCTATTATTGGTCCAACAGCATGGACACCAGTAAAGGATGCTGATGGTCTTGGATTCAAGTCCAAAATGAGAGCTAATATTATCCTCTCACTTTTATAACTCTGTCACTGTCTAAGCTGAGGGATTTCTCTGTATTTGTAGGTGTATGTGTTTCTAAATTGTCTTTGTTTAACATGATAGGAGCTTCTCAACTGAAACAATAAACTCTTAGGGGAAACCTCTACACTTATCTGTTCAGATGTGCTCTTTGGTCTGTTGGTAGTGACATCAGTATGGTATGCTGGAGGTCTTGGTTTCAAAGTTGTAAATGAGAGCTATTATTATCCTTTCACTTATTTTACTCTAACAGAGCCATCAGAGAGATTTTTCTATTTTTGTGTATGCATGTGTTTGTTATTTGGGTAATATGTCATGTTGGGAGATGTTGGTTACGGCCTCTGTTTTAGCACAGCAAGTGTGCAATACCCATTAGAGATATGATATATAAATGATGTGCGCACGGAGGTGTGGTGCAGAGGTTATTACTATACATACATCCTATACCAGCAAACACATGTGGTGCATTTTCAGAAGGCTTGACACTGTTTTGCCTGCTCATATACTGTAGGAATGTGCAGTGCAGTGTTAAGGTCAGCTGCTGGATATGCTGCACCTGTGTTTCATTGAGCAAAGGTCATGTTTACATGAAACAAATGTGGTCTGTGACATGAGTGTCACATTTGTCAATAAGAATGTCATAGCACACAGTATGCATATCCATCTGCATGTAGGATAGACTGGGGCTGTGCAGCCCACAGTGAGTTAATAAATATCATAGATCACCTTACACACATCACGGTAAGTGCATTAAAACTGTGATGTATAATAATATCAAATCTCCACACAATGACATAGCTCATCCTATGCAACACAGCTGCCATCAGATGTGTGTCCCATTTCAAGTAAATTGTGTAGTCAGGCCATCTTAAATTAATGACATCTACAAGGTCCAATGGTCACTGTGGTTCAAGTGCTGATCATATGCACGAGCTGACCATGTGCACAGGTTACAGATGCCATTGTGAATGTTGTAATTGAAGCTGTATACATCAAAAATGTTTGAGGTCTCCATGTCACTATACTAGCCAAAAGAGAAACCCCACTGTTTATGACACACGTCTTCTGTTTTGAAACCTAACTACCTGGGAATGGGATATTTATGTAGGGTGAAATGAGGGTCATAATCTGGACATTCCTCATTGACAGCACTAACATTTTATTCACAGGGAGCAATTGTCAACAAACATAGTTCAATCCTAGCCGCTGCCACCCTGACTGCCTAAAGCACATCCTGGCTACAAGCAGCATTATCTTTGTACCCTTGATATATGTATCTAGCATAATTTCTATTTTCTTGCATATGAACCCACTCCTTTTTCCAGTACAATTCTACACTTATTATTCTTGAATTGCTTTTCAGATGCTAATATTACTGAGGTAAACTGGCTTGGATGTATGGAAAGAAATTATTTATTTTTTTGTTTACCGGGAAAGACTGACTTGGAACAAAACCAATTTTCAGCAGAGGCCAGGGAGAAATGCTCCAGATGCATGTCTTTGTGACAGGGGAAGAAATCAGAGCACCCAGAGGAAACCCACATGAATGCAGGGAGAACATGCAGACTCTGCACAGGACGCACCCCAGCCAAGAGTTGAACTGGAGAACATCTTGCTGTGAGGCAACAACACTACTGCTGCACCACTGCACCATTGCACCATCCTAAACTATAATTTATCCAGGGGTCAAGTTATGTAATATCATATGTAGGTGTGTATGATGATACAAGTTGTAGATGTTGAATATAAAGAAGGGTCATGGTGAGTGTTTAGCACCTAATCAGCCAGCCTGTAAAGTGCATAATTGCTGCCAATTGTGCGGCATTTGCAACAGTTATAGTGCAAGTCTTTCTAGCCTGCCAGTGTAAGAAAGGGCACAGTCAGTGTATAAAATTTCTCTGTCAGCACTCATTGTGTGACATGCCAAGAACTACAATGTCAGAATGATTAGCTAGCCAGTGTGTAAAGTGAAGCATCCATGTCAAATGCATACTGAATACTGTGGCCAACACCATATACCATTATTAACTATGGCATACCCTACAGCTTGTGTAGCATCCATTGCACTGTGGTGTGGTCTCTACATATATGGGTGCAGTTTTCTTTTTCTGAGTCAGAAGTGTTGTGCCTGCAGCCTTTATAGTTACACAGCCATGTGTACTACTACACTGTGAAATCACAGTATTTTCTGTAAGGTGTCATGAATACCTCTATGGATATATTGTGCAGCATAAAACATCTTCATACAGCAGATACAATACAGATATCTAGGCAGCATATGTTATGGTTCTAAAGAGTTATAAGAATATAGATGACTTCACTGAGTCCTATTTCATCAGTGTGACAGTCTAGCTGTAGTAGAGTGCCAGCCCATTCGATGCAGGGTTTCTACTATTACTTATATGCTTGCTAAATATAATCACCTCTGAGGTCATAACAGCTTAGGAGAAAGGAGAAAATGGTAGAATTGTATGTCCTATTGGTAAGAAAAATTGTTGTAATCACCAAATACTGTATTATGACTATAGCAAAAGGTCAAAATCACATCAGTGGTTTCTGCTACTGTTCCATACATGCTTCAGTGCTCCATACAATATGAGACACTACAGCCTGTCATATGTCTACTGTACTCACTGCAGTATGGCACTCTACCTGCTGTTACAGCCTGTCATATGTCTACTGTACTCACTGCAGTATGGCACTCTACCTGCTGTTACAGCCTGTCATATGTCTACTGTACATGTTGCAGTATAGCACTCTACCTGCTGTTACAGCCTAACATATGTCTACTGTACTCGATGCAGTATGGCACTCTACCTGCTATTACAGCCTGTTGTATGTCTACTGTGCTCACTGCAGTATGGCACTCTACCTGATGTTACAGCCTGTCTTATGTCTACTGTACTCGCTGCAGTATGGCACTCTACCTGCTGTTACAGCCTGTCATATGTCTACTGTACTCACTGCAGTATGGCACTCTACCTGCTGTTACAGCCTGTCATATGTCTACTGTACTCACTGCAGTATGGCACTCTACCTGCTGTTACAGCCTGTCATATGTCTACTATACTCACTGCAGTATAGCACTCAACCTGCTGTTACAGCCTGTCATATATTTACTGTACTCACTGCAGTATGGCACTCTACCTGCTGTTACAGCCTGTCGTATGTCTACTGTACTCGCTGGAGTATGGCACTCTACCTGCTGTTACAGCCTGTCATATGTCTACTGTACTCGCTGCAGTATAGCACTCAACCTGTTGTTACAGCCTGTCATATGTTTACTGTACTCACTGCAGTATGGTACTCTACCTGCTGTTACAGCCTGTCATATATTTACTGTACTCACTGCAGTATGGTACTCTACCTGCTGTTACAGCCTGTCATGTCTACTGTACTCGCTGCAGTATGGCACTCTACCTGCTGTTACAGCCTGTCATATGTCTACTGTACTCACTGCAGTATGGCACTCTACCTGCTGTTACAGCCTGTTGTATGTCTACTGTACTCGCTGGAGTATGGCACTCTACCTGCTGTTACAGCCTGTCGTATGTCTACTGTACTCGCTGCAGTATAGCACTCAACCTGCTGTTACAGCCTGTCATATATTTACTGTACTCGCTGCAGTATGGCAATCTACCTGCTGTTATGCACTTTCTTGCTCCAGCCTCCCATACACTCTCCCTATCATAAACCTACTATGTATACAACTACTCCTTTATCCTCTACAACTGACCAGAAAAATGCTGAATTCTCTTCAACCTGACTTTGAGAAATGCATATACCTATATGTTTAACTTACCTTATTTTTCATCTGAATTGAAATGCTTATACTTTTTAGACTGTGTGCATTTAATTCTAATGTAGTTTACTTTCTCTGAATGTGTGCATTTATTTCTGTTGGATGCACTTGTATAACCTTCTTGAATACCAAACTATATTCACTCTGTATTGTTCTCATTCATGCTATGTATGCAACATTGTTTTGTTCTTCTGTGAAACTTTTTTCCCCAGGCCTCCACTAAAAAAGGGTTCTAGCTGAGTAATACTTTTCTGGTCAACAATAGACCTGTTAAAAGGTGTGTTCTACATCATTGTAATATGTCACTAATATGTATATGTTAGCTGACACACATGGGTGCTATATATGTTTAAGTATATTTTGCACTTGCTACATTTTTGGGACATATTTTATCATATTCCAAAGAAGAACTCTTCAATAGATGGACAAAAGTGCTAAATAAATTTAGTCTCAGTTCTCCAGTGTTCTGTTGGTTCACTGCTACTGATTTTGAGAATACCAAGGGAATAGTCCCTGACTTTTGAATTATAAACATATAAAGGTGTGGATCAGGCCATGCATTGATGTTGCTCTTTTGTACTTTTGCTTTTATACTATGAAGATGAAAGTGATGAGAAGCCAGGGACAGCACAACAGGAGGTGATGACAGATGTGTATCAGGACTCTGGCCACCTCTCTAGCAAGACTTAGTATAACTATGACAGTTGGTCTACTGGAAAGTGGACCTGGTTAGAGAGACTCACCAGCATCTTGGTCACATGGCTGAGGCACATGAGACTGTTTTATCACTTTGTAAGTAAATGGGTATTCTGCCAGGTGCTATGTGGTTCTTCAAAGGGCTTCAGAACAGGGCCTGTCCAGTCTCAGTTTTGGACCATGTGTGTTTCCTCAAAAACACTCTGTGCAACAATTTAAACAACCCTTGTTATGGTCTTAGGACCAGTTAGCTGGTAGTCTTAAGACTTCAGACTCTCCTGTCCCTTTGATTGCTGACAGCTTGTCCTGGAGTTTTACTTGTTGTCATCACTGTGGGACGGTCCTTAGCAGTTGCTATTTCCCTCAACAGCACTTCTAAAGAGGTCTTCACAAGACAGCAGCCTGCACATCACCCTGACATAGTGGTCTACCACCATTAGTACCAACATTACTACCACCTCGAGTACAGATGATCAAATAGATAAAGGTGACGTGAGTGTGCCAAAAGGAGCTCCAAGAAGAACTGCAGAAAGAGGACATCAGCAACATGACAGAGGGGTCCTCTGTAACTTGGTATGCAGAGTAAGAGGACAATAAATGCACTGAAGAAAATGTAGGTGATCCATGTAGAACATTCATATTAGTTGCTTTTGATACTTTTTTGAGATTTAAAATAAACACATTTATTTTGTGCAGTCACATCTGATGTCTTTCTTTTATTACTACAGTGTACCTATGTTTGCATGGGTGATAAATATATTTTCCCGTATAGCTGCATATTCTGTGCATATATTCAAAGCTTACCATTGTATATTATGAATCCTTGCACTATTGTTGTACACATGCATGTGTAAAGCGGTAATGTAATATATCAGCTGTACCATACATCCAGGGGTTCATTATAAGTGTCCTGAGCTGCTTTGCATTTATATTGTATGTTATATGGTATGTGCTGAGTGTGGATGCATATAAACCTGATGTGCTTTACATGTTATTTATGTACAGTATGCACCCCAGGTGGGTGAACACATAGTGGTGTTGTCATCCTAGTGTATGGAGAATGTAAACATATTAGAGGTTGCCCTTGCCCTACACAGCGCAAAGCAGAATGTGGTGGCACAGGTATACTATTTGTTGGCCAAAAGATCATAAAGTGCAAAAATGAGCTTCTGTGTACAATGCTTACTTGCCTTAGTGGACAGTGCCTTGTGTAATCAGTAATGCAGTTGTGGCTGTACACATAGTTTTCTTTTTCATGCAAACTTGCCTCCTCTTTCCTGTGACCCTCCTGTGGTCCACACCTACAAGTATGTCCATTTTTTATATGTCTATTCACTTTTTCTGATAGTAGGAACACATGTTCCTGTATGGTTTACCTGTATACTGAGGTGTGACATAATCCAGATGTTCATGGGACAATGTGCTACATAGCTGTGGGTTGTCCTACTACAAAAATGTCCCTTCCTGCTATATGTATGTTGTTTCCTGCATTTGATGGCCACTTTGCCTCTATGGTACTTGGGAAATGTAGCAACAAATTGACATACTCTATTTGTCATGGCATGAGTGCGTGCGTGTGTGTGCCTTCTGTGGAAATTTGGGCACCGGGCTGGCAACTCAACACTGTAAAACTCCACTGCCAATCATGAGTGGACAGGTGATCCACTGTGGTGACCCCTAACTGGGAAAAAGCCGAAAGAAGAAGAAGTGATATGTCACATTTTTCACTGTTAGTGGTATGCCACAATTTTGCATCCTTAGTAGTATACCTCAGCTACATCTGCTGTCCTTTGTGTACTATGCCTCCCTCTGCATGAGTCACCTTTAGTTTAATGAACCTGTGGTTGTACACACTACATTTAATGAGTCACATTTTTCCTTGAGTATCATCACCTTGCCACTGTTACAGGGTACATCTTTTGCATCGGAATTTTGACCTAGATGCTTACTATCATACCAAGGTCAGTAGCAGAATAAACAATTTTACTAAATAGCTATGATTACTGCATGAAAAGACATTTGGGCAGTTTCAGGACTAGTATTTACAGCCTAGCATTTTTGCATTGATATATAGATGTTTTTAAATGTTTTTCTTTCATACTCATCCCGTTCTGTTTCCTCTACTACATTATCTGTGTTTTTTCTCAGTGATGATTGCATTGCTGCTTTATGATAGCAACTTCATTGACTGCTGTGCCATTCTAAATGAAGCCACGGCATAACTCCCACTGAAAATGCATAGCAAAATCATTCTTTAGGAAACATCACAGAAACTGTACTTCTATACATACAGCAACACACTGTCATACAGAAAACTCTAGAAGGACTAAGAAAATTAATTTTGGACATAAATTACAGCTGACTACTTCTAACAAGTTGTAATATTTTCCTGTCTGCCTGTTTTGGCTGCCATAACACTTTAATAATCTATGCATTCATTATTAGAATATGTGCCAAAGTCAATACCAAGTGGAATGAGGTGGGGGCTTAACTGGCTGAACTGCATGGTCAGGTCCTGCAGAGAACTAAGAGTCGACTTTCATATTACAAAAATGTAGGAAACAGAGTAACTGGCAAGCCACACTGTGTTAATAACAGATAGCGAAACTTGAGGGTAAGGTGATATTATTGAATTGTTTTGCTTGCCTGCCAGCCTTATTTCACGCATTTACACCGCAAAGCCTTACAGTCTATTTATCTGACATAACATAATGATAAATTAAGGTAATTATGAATGGTATGACCTTGGCAAATGCCTTCCTGTTCTTATTTTTTTTATGTTGAGTTTTATTTGAATAATCTTTTTTAGGATATACGCAGTATAAAATGTAATGTAATGTAATACATCTTTATCCTCATACCATTTACCAGACTCAAGGCCAGTGATTTATTTCAAGGGGAAATGAAACTGGAAGATTATTTAAAAATCAGAAATCTAACAAAAATATATTCCACTTTATATAAAACATAAAATTAATCTACAGTTACTGGCAGTTTGAATGTTTTTGTAACTCAGTATATGCCATTAAAAATGTAACACGCTTGAAAGTATACTAGCCTTAAAGAAAAGTAGATCATGGTTGGAAAATACCTCCTTAAAATGTAAGTAGCTGATATATAACAAATAATAAAACCATCTATTGTGATTATGTCATAAAAAGCACAGACAAGAAATATTAAATAGACTGCTGAAAAGCGTTACCTGAATAATGTATTATTTCTCAAAATCTTGACTAAATAATATAGGCTTATTAAAAGCATTATATGAGGAATTCTTACAGAAAGCAAATGCAGTAGCAATACCTAAATGGACATGCTTGGAGAAATTTCTTGGCATCATATTGATGCATTGAATACCATTAAGCTAATATAACTGACCCAGCATTAAAGAGTAAATATTAAGCCACTGGGCACACTATCTCAGTTGATCATTCAGTTGTTGAGATGCAAAAAAAAAAAACCAAAAACCTTTTTTGTGTTCTTTGAATATCATGACATTATAGTGGGTATTAGGTCTTCTGATTAAATTGAGAATGTGTGGTCACTATTTAAATGATTATCCTTCTCTTGACGTGTTGTTTGATTGAATATTAATCAATCAGGACAAGGTGGTGGGAAAGGGGAGATCCACTGAGGGATTTGTGTGGATTTAGGTTGCGCTGTACTGTCTAACAACAAAGGATATAAACACATATTTAATAGTGTGATGCTTTAGTCAGGATGCAGGTTATTAGCTGTTCCAAAGAAATGTAAGTGCCATTCACAACATAAGATATTATACAGTGAGCCAACAGTGTTTATAGGAGAGTTAGAATTCTGGGTTGTATACAATGGCTGATTTTTTTAACCTTGAAATAGTGTTTGATTTCCCAGGATTACTGGGTGTTTGATTTCCTGTGATTTAACCTGCACTGATGTTTGATTTCATATGATTTAACTTGCACTGGTGTTTGATTTCCTATGCTTTGACCTTGCACTGGTGTTTGATTTCTATGATTTAACCTTGCACTGGTGTTTGATTTCCTGTGCTTTGACCTTGCACTGGTGTTTGATTTCTATGATTTAACCTTGCACTGGTGTTTGATTTCATATGATTTAACCTTGCACTGGTGTTTGATTTCCTATGATTTAACTTGCATTGGTGTTTGATTTCCTATGATTTAACTTGCACTGGTGTTTGATTTCCTATGATTTAACCTTGCAGTGGTGTTTGATTTCATATGATTTAATATTGCAGTGGTGTTTGATTTCATATGATTTAATATTGCACTGGTGTTTGATTTATATGATTTAACCTTGCAGTGGTGTTTGATTTCATATGATTTAATCTTGCACTGGTGTTTGATTTCCTATGATTTAACTTGCATTGGTGTTTGATTTCCTATGATTTAACCTTGCAGTGGTGTTTGATTTCCTATGATTTAACTTGCATTGGTGTTTGATTTCCTATGATTTAACTTGCATTGGTGTTTGATTTCCTATGATTTAACTTGCATTGGTGTTTGATTTCCTGTGATTTAACCTTGCAGTGGTGTTTGATTTCATATGATTTAATATTGCAATGGTGTTTGATTTCCTATGACTTTCTGTAGTTAACTGTTATCAGTAGTCTGGCTGTAGGGCCACTTCTGACTTGCTATGGCATATATTTTCTCAGATGACACCTTCGCACTTTTCTCTTATTTTATGAAGCTAATGATATAGGTTCATAGGTTCATAGATTAGTACTAGGCTAACTGCTCTTGCGAGCCATTTTAAGCCTAGCCAATTATCCCCCTGTGAGATTCAAACCCTGTACCTTGTGTTTGTAAGGCAAACACCTTAACCATTAGGCCACCCTCCCAACCCAATGTGAACCCAATGTGAACTCTTTATGTGAGTGACCATACCAAACATTTGACTTGATTTTGCATTTGTGGGAAGCCACTGACTTACCATGAACAACACTGGTGGTCATTATAGTTTGACCCATGGCAAAAGATTACTAACCTTCTCTGTACTTTGTTTGCAAGATAGCCCACAAAAGTAATGTGTTATATCTCTACTGGCATGGATAAATAAATGGATGTTAATGTTAATGTAGTTTAAATCATGGTGGTTTCCTCAAGACAAGTACTATCAGAAAATGAAAGCTACATAGTGAAGACTTTATTACAGAAATGGAAGAAGCAAGTTTGTTGATTTATTTTGTTATATTCAGTTGTTGCTGTCACTGACCAAAAGGCCCCTTTACAAGGGGCACCTAGAGATGAAATGTGTGGGATACAATCTAGGACAAATATTATTTTTGTCAGTCAACCTAGGCAGCAACTCTTTGGCATCTGGAAAAATTAAAAAAAAAGCAGAATCCTCATTCAGACACAGAAGGACATACCAAGTTCACTCAGTCCATTATGTGATGCCAAGAACGAACCCCTGACCTTATAGATAAGAGGCACTATCACTTGACCTAGAACAACCATGCTGCCCGTCTTTTGTCTGTCCAGTAACAGGATGTGAAAGATTCAAAATGTATAAAAATTCATGGGGGAATGCAGTCAGTTGAAGAAGTCATTGCATGCTTCTTGAGATTTACTGGATGGTACTTTCTAAACAGATCTTTTAAGATCAAGAAAATTGCTTGATACAAATTTAGTATGCTTTGATAGGGCCCAGTTAGTATGTTTTTAAGCTTATTTATGCAGCATATTTAATAAGAAACTGATTAATTTTCACTGAAAGGGATCCAGACATGAGTATGATGTACTAGGGCATGTGTGGAACTATTTCCTTCATACATCTTTGACTATTTGATTATCTGCTTATTTTTTACTTTCTGTTTTATTATTAGGTAAACTGCATGTGCAGAAATTTGTCATATTTTGTATACTGTCATATTTTCATTGGTGTGTTAAGCTGTTGCCTTTGGGCCATTTCATTGTGTACAACTTATCAGTTCTGGCCTCAGTGGTGGCACTACAGGATAGATTTTAATTTCTCCTTCCTCTTCCTCTTCCTTTTGAGTAATTTTGGCTTGACCTTTGTACTTATATGGCTAAATTCATTGCTGTAATAGGATTCCATTCCATCTGTTGTTTTCCTTGTTGAGTACAATTACCTGTAATTAGAGCACATAGCTGGGATTCAGGGAAGTCACTGAGTGGTGAGCATTGCAGGTAATCAGTCATTTATAAGGCAATGAGTAGCACCAGCAGTCAGAACAGAGGACTGTGCAAATAAAGAGAACTGCAGACATAGCTATAGGATGCTCAACAGGTGGATCAATGCTACAGCAAGGTGCATGGCTGACACAATGTAACTTACAGGAAAGGCAAGCTAGCAGGGCTGAGTAGCGTGTACTCATGTGTGCAATGCAATGGCACAAGGCCACAAGCTATGCTTGCGAAGCTCAAGAAGAGCTACAGAGTGGACATCAGCAGACCATCCTGTACATCAAAGTGTCAACCTGGTTCATCATATAAATGGAGAAGAAAGGGGGGGGGGGGAGATAGGAATTAGGAAACTGGAGAACAGCAATCTGAGTGAAATACAAAATGGCAATTAACCATGAGGTATGAAAGACACGTGGAGGGTAATTTTGTTTTTGACAGAACAAGCTCCTCTTTTCTAATATTAAGAAGAAGGCTTGGTAGGGAACATAGTGAGGGAAGGTGGGGATTGGATAGAAGGAGAATGGAAGATAGCAGGGGCAGAGTGACAAAAAAATAACACAGACTAAGACAGACAGGATTGGAGGCACATGAGAGATAAGGAGGACAGTGGATTAAGACAGACATACAAAGAGTGTGGAAAATGGTAATGAGAACAGCTGGACAGTGAATAATGACTAGGGAATGACACACAACATAGTGGTAATATCAGAACAGGTACAGGATAAGACCAGCTCTGCAAAAGTTCAACAGCTCTCACATCACTCACCTGGATGGCAGAAGTTAAGGGCTAGTTACTCTGATAGCCTGATGAGCAAGGTCTGCCATTCATACAACTCCGCCATTTGTGCCACAAAGTGCTACATGTTGCTGAGGTAGGCATTCAGTTACTGCTGCTACCCCTCAGCTGCTACCAGCCTCATCAACTGATGTTAAGAGATCAGACAAGACATCTCCTGAGATGTGGCAAAATAAGATACCACTGAACTCAAGTGGTCACTCCCAGTAGGTGAGCCATTATACCCTGCTGGCCACTGTTTTTTTATTAACCGAGGGCTTGACTTGTGCAGATGAGTGTGAATGTGACCTCAGTTCTCTTCTACAACTGGATCTACAGAAAGACAAAACAATGGAGAATATATGATCACACATGCACACATACATGCTAACGATCACAGTTGTACAGAAGACTGACACAGATATTACACAAATCTCACTGCCAGGAGACCCACTGTCACTTTCTGTGATATTCAACCATCTTCATTTTATGCCTCTTTACTGCTGTAAAAAACATATGTACTGTAAAGGAGAAATGTAACTCAGGTAAGATTCCAGAACATAATAATAAAGAAAAATGTTTACAGTATATCTCTGGCTATCACTCCCTAACCTCTGCCTCTCATTGTTGAAGCAAGTCAGGATGGCAGTACCTCAGCTCACTACAGCAATGCCAGCATAGCTTGCCAGAAGAGGCTATGTGAATGACATTACTTACCATCCTGGCAAGCTCATACTGGGCATATGCCTTCTTAAGAGGGTCCATCACAATGCCCCACCATGTACAAGTCAAAGTCAAAAACAAGAAAATGTTCCTCTCCCTGGCACACCATACTGGAGTTCTTCAGTCCACAGTGCATGAAGTATCCATGACCAAGTTGCCCCAGGTGCACAGATGCACATTTGTAAATTATATGGTGTACAACATAGCACTGAAGTATGGCACTCATCCAGCTTTCTAGTGTTGCATCATAGTATTAAGAATGCCTACAATGAAAAAAAGTACTATTGAATGCTGGAGATATAATAAACATATTAAGGCAAACTGGTCACATATGTTTTATGATTGCTTTATGGTTCATAAATATTGGGTAAAAGTTCAAGCTTTTTTTAAAAACTTTATGGAATGATACATTCATTTTAACAAAAGAAATGATTCTTTTAATATACTGGAAACAGAATTACAAAAAATAGAAGACTTTTCTTATCTAACCTGGACTATACTCGCTATGGCCAGAAAAACTATCACAAGAAACTGGAAAATTTCTTCAGAATCAAAATGTTAAGACTTTCTCGTCCTTTTAAAGGACACAGCTATTAAGGAAACTATAGTAAAAGAGAATAATCTATCCTAACAAGTTAAAGAATAATCCTTGGTTAAATGCTTTGGCCCTTATTGAATCATCTTCCTCATCTGTCTAATCTTTTTAGACTGTTATTAAGATTTCTTGTATTTGTCCTGTTTTATTTATTAATTCTCTGGTCTCAGGCTTAATATACATATTGTAAATAGTTATAATTTAACATTTTCTTTAAAACATGATTTATTTTATTCATATATTATATAACATTTGAAACTTTGTCATATGTGTAATTATTATTAAAACTCCTAATAAAATATTTAAGGCAAAAAAAAAGAATGCCTACAGCAGTGCACTGTAGCACTACAAGTGTGCACATTCTGTAAGAATATGCATGCTGGTTATGTGCCTCACAGGCACCATGACACGTATAAATACTTCCAGCATATCTGGGGAGTACAATCTCTAAGGTCCACATGGTACTGGATTCCCTAATGCAGACTGGGCTCACTGACAATTTTCCAAAGTGCAAAACAGGGAGGACCAAGGTAAGCTATCTTTTGAGTGGATGCCTCCACCCAGGATTTTAGTGCATTTACTTAGTGGATTTGTTCTGTAGACCTCTTTGCTGCCTGCCTGTCTTAACTTAGAGTCCTTCTTTTATTCTTTCATGCATTTTCCTATTATATCATAAAGTCCTTGCCACTTGGCTGGGACCTTGTTTTCAGTTATGGGGACCATGTCTAGAACTTTATCTCCCACTTGAAATTCCCTGTTCTGGGCATTTTTATTATAATCCTCTTGTTTTCTGGCTTTTGCTCTCTCCATATGCTCTCACATGACTGATATTCCTGTTTTTTATTTTCTCATGTATATCTTAAAACACATTTAAAATGTATGAATTATTCCACTTATGTGCTTAATCTATATCTAATAAACCTTTGGAATGTCTACCATACTTTAGTTTTAAGGGGATAAATCCTGTAGAGTGTTGAGACCCCTCTTGAGCTGCAAGCATTAAATAAGGCTATCAGTGGTTTCAGTTTTTCCTGCTTTTCCTATGACCTCTCTTAACACTGATGTCAGATTATTTTTAAGCACTGTACAAGCCCATCTCTTTAGGGGTGATGAATAGAAGCTCTTAGTTGTCTCACCTGGAAACTTTGGCAGAAGTGCCACATGACTTTGCACATAAAAGGTATGCCTTAGTCTGATATGATCTCTTTCAGGATGGCAACTTAGCAAATAGCAGCTGGCTGCTACTTCTCCACTATGGGTTTGCTGTTAGCTTTCTGAATAGGAATAGTCTTAAGAAATATTTATTATAGTCTAACTCAATCAAAATATATTTCTGTCCATTGCTGGACCTAACTAGTGGTCGCTTAATATCCATAACAATTCTATTCAAAAGGAACTTCAGTTACTGGAAATAGAATCAGGGAATTCCAGGAGCCTGGATTCGAAAGTTTCCTTTTTGTTCATTGTTATTTCATCAAAAGGGATTGGGTTTGGCATACTGGTTAAGGTCTTCACCTCACAGATAAAATGTACATGGTTTAATTTAAGCCTTGGGTTATTGGCTAGGCTTAAAGTGGCCCTTTGGGGGCAGTTAGTCTAGTATTCACCTATGAACCTTTATTTTTGTAAGATACAGGGCATATAATGATAATTATTGTGGAGTAGAGCATAATGGATAAAGATTGTACCTCACAGATGCAAAGTACAAGGTTTGATTCTGACATGGGATGGTTTGACATAATGGGTGAGGCCTTTATCCCACAGTTACAAGGTACAGAATTTGACTCTGACCTCTGGTCCTTAGCTAGGCTTGTAATAGTCTGTAAAATGATAGACAAGTATTTACCTGTGAACCTATAAATGTTGGATAACTAGCACAATAGTTTTCACCGAGAGCACCTTGCAATAAAATCTATACAGGATTATTGCTTTAGTCTTATCTATAAATATGAAAATTGCTAGCATTCACTGGGTAAAACCACTGTGGTGTAAAATGAATAAATGTACATAAAAAGAAAAAATATATACACCATCAGAGGTAAAACACAGCTGCAACTCGATGAGGACAAATACTCAGCCAGTCAAAGAAATAAAATTCCACTATTTGTTCCAGCACAAAAACAGGTAAGCGCTTTCGCAATGGAGCTTCATCAGACCTTTACAAACAGTAGACCTAACCTATCTTTTATACAAAACCATCTCATCTAATAAATCAATTAAATAATCAATGCTTAAAGTCACAGTAAAGAGATACAGAGCAATAAAGAACAAAATTAAAAATAAGGACGTTACACAATGCATCCTTACAATCTACATTCTAAGAATCACTTGAAAAAAGGGGAAGTGCTTCCCAATAAATAGGTCATTGCTGAAACAGTGACAACAGTTACTGGGTGCAGAGTTTTCCCCAAAATGGTTTGCACCTCCACTTGGGTAATGGACTATTACCATTTCTCCCTGTGGCTACAAATGACCTCAACAGGTTTTTTTTGAGTGAACTTTCTTTCTGCATACATACTGTTGTTTCACTAGTCTAATCAATCTGCCAGAATCTTACCCATCCAGCTTTATCAGGCATTTCATCATGTTTGTAGTGGCACACTAACAAAATATATTCTTATCCAACCTGGTCATAACTCATTCATATTCCCTGGCTTCTTCACCCCTTCTGACTTGCTAGTTGAATGCGCAGGAATATCCACCTTAGTTTCCCCACCACAATATTTGGCAATGTGCCCCTGCTCGCCACATTTAAAGCACAAAATAGAAGACATGCTCCCTTTCATTCTAACCACAATACTTTGTATTGGTTTGGCGGAGGATTCCTTAAATACATTTTCATAACATAATATTCCCTCCACTAGGATAACAAAGCTATATTGTAAGCCTGTTTCTCACATCCATCTATTAATAATTGCTGGCAAAGCTCTCTTAGACTACTTAATAACACATATTTCCATTGTGATATCTTTTCTGATAAGATTCCTCTGGATCCACACACAATATGCTTTAGTTCAAACATCTGTGTGCTGTTATTCTTTCTTTCCCAGAGAATGACCAGTTGTGAAATGTAAATGCCCAGAGCTAACTGATGCCCTTGACTAGAGACTGTTTCTTACTTTGTCTGCATCACTACATTCCAAATTAGGCTTGTCCATGTAAGAAGAGATGGAATGCCCCATGAGATGAGCTACCAATATTTGAGCACAGTTGGAATGATCTCAACCATTTTGCTTGACTATTCTCTCAACTGTTAACAGGTAGGTTTTAATGTTCTCTTCATTTGTGAATAGCTTGAGCAGAGATACAGACCTCAGCTGAGCCATCAACTTGGCTACCACAAAATGTTAAGACTTTCTCGTCCTTTTAAAGGACACAGCTATTAAGGAAACTATAGTAAAAGAGAATAATCTATCCTAACAAGTTAAAGAATAATCCTTGGTTAAATGGTTTGACCCTTATTGAATCATCTTCCTCATCTGTCTAATCTTTTTAGACTGTTATTAAGATTTCTTGTATTTGTCCTGTTTTATTTATTAATTCTCTGGTCTCAGGCTTAATATACATATTGTAAATAGTTATAATTTAAAATTTTCTTTAAAACATGATTTATTTTATTCATATATTATATAACATTTGAAACTTTGTCATATGTGTAATTATTATTAAAACTCCTAATAAAATATTTCAGGCAAAAAAAAAGAATGCCTACAGCAGTGCACTGTAGCACTACAAGTGTGCACATTCTGTAAGAATATGCATGCTGGTTATGTGCCTCACAGGCACCATGACACGTATAAATACTTCCAGCATATCTGGGGAGTACAATCTCTAAGGTCCACATGGTACTGGATTCCCTAATGCAGACTGGGCTCACTGACAATTTTCCAAAGTGCAAAACAGGGAGGACCAAGGTAAGCTATCTTTTGAGTGGATGCCTCCACCCAGGATTTTAGTGCATTTACTTAGTGGATTTGTTCTGTAGACCTCTTTGCTGCCTGCCTGTCTTAACTTAGAGTCCTTCTTTTATTCTTTCATGCATTTTCCTATTATATCATAAAGTCCTTGCCACTTGGCTGGGACCTTGTTTTCAGTTATGGGGACCATGTCTAGAACTTTATCTCCCACTTGAAATTCCCTGTTCTGGGCATTTTTATTATAATCCTCTTGTTTTCTGGCTTGTGCTCTCTCCATATGCTCTCACATGACTGATATTCCTGTTTTTTATTTTCTCATGTATACCTTAAAACACATTTAAAATGTATGAATTATTCCACTTATGTGCTTAATCTATATCTAATAAACCTTTGGAATGTCTACCATACTTTAGTTTTAAGGGGATAAATCCTGTAGAGTGTTGAGACCCCTCTTGAGCTGCAAGCATTAAATAAGGCTATCAGTGGTTTCAGTTTTTCCTGCTTTTCCTATGACCTCTCTTAACACTGATGTCAGATTATTTTTAAGCACTGTACAAGCCCATCTCTTTAGGGGTGATGAATAGAAGCTCTTAGTTGTCTCACATGGAAACTTTGGCAGAAGTGCCACATGACTTTGCACATAAAAGGTATGCCTTAGTCTGATATGATCTCTTTCAGGATGGCAACTTAGCAAATAGCAGCTGGCTGCTACTTCTCCACTATGGGTTTGCTGTTAGCTTTCTGAATAGGAATAGTCTTAAGAAATATTTATTATAGTCTAACTCAATCAAAATATATTTCTGTCCATTGCTGGACCTAACTAGTGGTCGCTTAATATCCATAACAATTCTATTCAAAAGGAACTTCAGTTACTGGAAATAGAATCAGGGAATTCCAGGAGCCTGGATTCGAAAGTTTCCTTTTTGTTCATTGTTATTTCATCAAAAGGGAATGGGTTTGGCATACTGGTTAAGGTCTTCACCTCACAGATAAAATGTACATGGTTTAATTTAAGCCTTGGGTTATTGGCTAGGCTTAAAGTGGCCCTTTGGGGGCAGTTAGTCTAGTATTCACCTATGAACCTTTATTTTTGTAAGATACAGGGCATATAATGATAATTATTGTGGAGTAGAGCATAATGGATAAAGATTGTACCTCACAGATGCAAAGTACAAGGTTTGATTCTGACATGGGATGGTTTGACATAATGGGTGAGGCCTTTATCCCACAGTTACAAGGTACAGAATTTGACTCTGACCTCTGGTCCTTAGCTAGGCTTGTAATAGTCTGTAAAATGATAGACAAGTATTTACCTGTGAACCTATAAATGTTGGATAACTAGCACAATAGTTTTCACCTAGAGCACCTTGCCAATAAAATCTATACAGGATTATTGCTTTAGTCTTATCTATAAATAAAAATGAAAATTGCTAGCATTCACTGGGTAAAACCACTGTGGTGTAAAATGAATAAATGTACATAAAAAGAAAAAATATATACACCATCAGAGGTAAAACACAGCTGCAACTCGATGAGGACAAATACTCAGCCAGTCAAAGAAATAAAATTCCACTATTTATTCCAGCACAAAAACAGGTAAGCGCTTTCGCATTGGAGCTTCATCAGACCTTTACAAACAGTAGACCTAACCTATCTTTTATACAAAACCATCTCATCTAATAAATCAATTAAATAATCAACGCTTAAAGTCACAGTAAAGAGATACAGAGCAATAAAGAACAAAATTAAAAATAAGGACGTTACACAATGCATCCTTACAATCTACATTCTAAGAATCACTTGAAAAAAGGGGAAGTGCTTCCCAATAAATAGGTCATTGCTGAAACAGTGACAACAGTTACTGGGTGCAGAATTTTTCCCAAAATGGTTTGCACCTCCACTTGGGTAATGGACTATTACCATTTCTCCCTGTGGCTACAAATGACCTCAACAGGTTTTTTTTGAGTGAACTTTCTTTCTGCATACATACTGTTGTTTCACTAGTGTAATCAATCTGCCAGAATCTTACCCATCCAGCTTTATCAGGCATTTCATCATGTTTGTAGTGGCACACTAACAAAATATATTCTTATCCAACCTGGTCATAACTCATTCATACTCCCTGGCTTCTTCACCCCTTCTGACTTGCTAGTTGAATGCGCAGGAATATCCACCTTAGTTTCCCCACCACAATATTTGGCAATGTGCCCCTGCTCACCACATTTAAAGCACAAAATAGAAGACATGCTCCCTTTCATTCTAACCACAATACTTTGTATTGGTTTGGTGGAGGATTCCTTAAATACATTTTCATAACATAATATTCCCTCCACTAGGATAACAAAGCTATATTGTAAGCCTGTTTCTCACATCCATCTATTAATAATTGCTGGCAAAGCTCTCTTAGACTACTTAATAACACATATTTCCATTGTGATATCTTTTCTGATAAGATTCCTCTGGATCCACACACAATATGTTTTAGTTCAAACATCTGTGTGCTGTTATTCTTTCTTTCCCAGAGAATGACCAGTTGTGAAATGTAAATGCCCAGAGCTAACTGATGCCCTTGACTTGAGACTGTTTCTTACTTTATCTGAATCACTACATTCCAAATTAGGCTTGTCCATGTAAGAAGAGATGGAATGCCCCATGAGATGAGCTACCAATATTTGAGCACAGTTGGAATGATCTCAACCATTTTGCTTGACTATTCTCTCAACTGTTAACAGGTAGGTTTTAAGGTTCTCTTCATTTGTGAATAGCTTGAGCAGAGATACAGACCTCAGCTGAGCCATCAACTTGGCTACAACTGCTTTTACCTCAGCAGGGGTAGCCATCATCTACATCAGCTGCCACAGCACTGCATTCGTTAAACAGCACTTAAGCTTCTGCACTAGGATGTTTCACTGGGATGTCCAACACACCTGTATAAGGTATGGCTCTAAGGAACATGGCACAATAGTAACAACACAATCCATCACCAGGACAAAAGGAGAAAAATAATTTATTTTACTCTCGATAGGGAATTATCTTCACTGTTTGGCATGTGTAATGAGAACTTTTGTCTCAGGTTGTATTTGTTGGCATAATGTACCAGCTGTAAAATTTTAAGCAGCTAATGCAATACAGTTCACAATTTCTTGCAATAAATATTCTTCTTATCAAAACATAAAGTGAGGCTAACTTCACCAGAAAAAAATAACAGGAAGAAATACTTTAGGCAATAGGTCAGTCTCTTAAAATGACCAGTGCAGTCTCTTAGCTGCACTAATGGCAGTGTTCCTTTCATGTCCAAACTAAATGATTATGGTGCTGACAAATCCTAATTGCCCCATAAAAAAGGGCAACAAGGGTTGGATAGATCCACATCCCTCCCCCACCCCCCATTAGGGAAACCACAGTTAAAAATTTCTCCAAAGCCAACTTCACGCTTCTTAAGACAGAAGTGGCATACTTCACGACACCCATGCTGACAGACAATAGAGGTATGCCTGCTGAATCCTACACAAATGCACTTTATAAGCACTTACACAAGTTCATGGATTGTGCAATCCCTAACAGAACCAAGATGCTATCCTCCAAAAAAAGGAAGCCAATCTGGTGGCCCCCTGCCATAAACAAACTCTACAACAGAAGAAAGAAACTGTTGCAAAAAAGAGTAAAATCCCATGATTGCAGAAACTCCCTGGTCAGCCTCAGTAAGAAGCTGAGATCCCTCATAAAATCCTCCAAAGCTAGTTATGAAAACAAAATCGCCACTGACTCTAAAGACAACCACAAAGCATTCTATAGCTATGGCAAGAATCTCAATGGCAACACTCAGATCTGCTCTGAGTTACAGCACAATGGTACTAAATATACAGAACCAACTGATATTGCCAACAACCTGGCAGATAAGTTCAGTGCTAACTTTACCCCCCTGTCATCCCCTAAAGGGCCCATCTCTATACCAGAAGAATGTAAAGTTCCTGTAATCATGGCTGCACAGGTAAAAAACACACTATCCAAAGCCAAGAACACAGCAACCATGGGACCTGACAACATCCCAGGCTGTTTACTACATGAACTACAGAACGAACTGGCATCCCACCTAAGTACCATGTTCAATCATAGCCTCACCTCAAGCTATGTGCCCACTGAATGGCGCACAGCGACAGTTATCCTACTCCACAAAGGGGGAGCCACCACAGACCCCAGAAACTACTGCCCCATTAGCCTAACAAGCCTGGTCTGCAAGGCTATGGAGCATATCATCATGGAACTTATAAACAATGACATTGGTAATCTCCAAACTCAGGACCCCACCCAATTCATTTTAAAAGGCAGATCATGTCTTCTAAACCTGATAGACTTCTTTGAAGTAGTCACCAAAGCCATAGATGAGGGTAAGGTGGTTCACACAGACTATCTAGATCTCACCAAAGCTTTCAACACCATCCCCGACTCTGGAATTATAGATAAACTCACTAAACTAGGTATAAATCCCTATGTCACAAGATGGGTTTCTAACTGGCTCACTGACAGAACCCACACTGTGAAAGTAGCAGACTCCAAATCTAACTTCAGACCAGCAACAAGTGGAGTACCACAGGGTTCAGTCCTGGGTCCTCTCCTGTTTGGAATCTACTTCTCTGAAGTACAGGCCAACATAGAAGGTCTTTGGCTAATGAAGTTTGCAGATGACTGCAAACTAGGAGCCATAATCAAAACTCCAAAAGATGTGGACATCCTACAAAAGGGCCTCACTGAGACAGATGCCTGGTGTCAAAGCCATGGCCTCAAGCTCAATGCCAAAAAGTGCATTGTCATCCCTTTTGGTAAAAACTCTGTACCCATGAACTACCACATAGGCAGTAGTCTACTTAACTCCAAAAGTGTGATAAGAGACCTTGGGACACAGGTGCACAGTAGTCTCTCCTTTGATAATCACATCGCCACAATAGTCAGGAAATCTTCTACGTGGCACACCTCATCACAAAAGGTTTCTCATCCAAGAAAAAAGAGGTCATTGTTCCCCTCTACTCGTCACTCATTAGACCTATTATAGAGTACAATGCCCCTTTTGGTATGTACCTCACAAGACATCTACAACATCTGGAAAGACCACAGAAATACCCCACAAAGAGGATTACTGGCCTCAAACAGATGCCCTATGCAGACCATCTCAAAGAACTGCAGCTGTACTCCATTGCATATCACCTACTGAGAGGCAATCTCTGACAAACACACGAAGCTATGTCAAACCCAGAGCTTTTAGACATGCTCCACTTAAAGAAATACCAATCCCTATGAGCTACACGCTCTAGGGATCTAAACCTTGTCACCACAATAAACAGAACATGCTGGAGGGATAGATTCCTGTCCCAGAGACTTCCCATACGCTGGAACAAACTATCAATCTATATCAAACAAAGCTCCTCATTAGCACTCTTCAAGAAAAATCTTGATGATTGGATGGGAGATAGGAAATTCACCCCGGGTATCACTTCTGTGGCTCTGCTCGACAGTGACACAGGAAAATAATTTTCTTGGGTGGTGAAAGCCAGGGTACCTTTTGGCTAGGCTTATATAGGCCCTAGGGCCAATAGCCTAGTACCTACCTATGAACCTATGAACCTAAATGGCCCTTGGCCTTTGTCTGTCTCTGATACAATGATACTGCGATTAAGCCTCAGTAACTTTGATAAAATTGATAAAAGTCATTTAAATTCTTCCATATCCAATTCTATTTTTATATTACCACCTCTTAAGCATTATTAAAAACAAACAAAAACAAATAAATAAAAGCATTTTAAAATATGGGGCAGATTCTACAGATTTTAGCTTACTGAAAGGGTAGATTATTTTTATTATTGACAACACACTGACTTCCACTCTGTATATAATGCATGTATGCATTGTGTTTTGTCAGTTGCTCTGTATATAATGTCATTTATCTATTCCCTTTATACCTTCAAGCCAGCTATGATGTTCACTTTATATAAAACGTGTATATATTGAATTTTGTCATTCAGTCTATATATAATGTCATGTATCTATTGCCCCCCCCCCACTGAGACTGAAATAGATACAATAGTATCAGCGCTCTACCCTAGTTAACAAATTCAAAATAAATAAAATAATAAGTAAATTATGATTCCGTATTACATATGCATTTTCATAGCTCCTATTTTAACATTGTGCTTGTATGACCTAAATAAATGGATTCGCACACAAAACACCATGCAGCATAAATTAATTGTATTTACAGATTTTAAGCTGAAGGATCCAGAAGAGATATAATTCTTCTCAGTGTGGAGTAAAATGTAAAATGATTGTCCATCAAAAATAAAGTGAGCATAAAAGATGGTGATGAAGAAACGAAAATGGGTTTAAAACATTTTTAAATTGAAGCTTTTATTCGCTGCAGCAAAGCTACCTGGTCTTAATGATAAATACAATTTTAAATGTATGTTAATATCACAACAGCTGAAACACTAAGGCTGAGATTTAAGAGTTCTTAATGTAATCTAAATTTAAAGTAGTCTTTTTAATTGATACTTTCATTTTTTGGAAATTCAATGCCATATGAAAAAGCTTCATCTTTTTTAACCGATGATGAGACATTTCAACTTTGTTAGTCCTTACACCTGCAAGATAACAGCACTATTTGTTATTAAAGTTTATTTCTCTCATTTTTGGAATGTTTTAGCCACTTTTAATTTATTTCGGTTTTAGTTAATAGGTTTTAGTCTATCTGGACCTTTTTTTTCCTAACATTTTTTTTTTGTCTGACTTTTCTAAGTTGATGCTTTTGAAGATTATAAACTTCCTCCTTAGATTTTCAAGGTTTAGCTAACTTAGCACAAGTCTAAGTTTTGTGGATACATTACTCCTGAGGGGTCTATGCGATCAGTAAAAGTTACTACTGGGCTGTGTTCTGAATTTGTCCTTTCATGTTATTATAATGAGTTTATTATTACCTTAGTCTCAGTCATGCACCTGACATCCTGACACATGGACCCTTTATTTATTGATAGAGTGATTTACTTATGGTTTGTTCACCAGGTAGGTGGACTGGTCCACTAGACCTTTTCAGCCACAACCAGTGGTCAGTGAGCAGCAGAATACATATTAAATACAAAATAAGCATCAGAAGAAATGTACAGTTAGTGAAAAGTAAGTCATAACATTCTAATTCTAAGTACTAGTTTTTTGTCAATAAACAAGAGTTATCAATTGGAAATATATTAGCAAAAAAAAAAAATACATAAGCTATAAGCAAGAGTATGTACATATATGTAATATAGAAACATCCTGTAATATTTAGAGCAATATGTAAGGATTCAGGCACAAGAGTATTTATACATGCATAATGATAGCTTGAATTGTTATCCTGAATTGTTACCTGGTATTAATCATTGCCACGATATCAGGTGTGCTGGGCTGCCTTTATTAGATCATCTTTGAAAACATGTTTAAAACCCTCCAGTGTATTTTTACTTCTCTGGGGAGGCTATTCCTAATGGTAGGATACAGCTAGAGAATGTTGTTTCCCCAAGCGCAGCTGTAAGTGTGGGTGGGGTGAGGGAAAGGGTGTAATCTTGAAAGCTTCTCAGGATGTAATGTTTTTGCCTTAGTACAAGTGCTCTTTTCAGAGGGGGCAGTAGCTCAAGTTTAAGATTTTAAAGAGTACCAAGAAGAAAGGTGGACCTATCTGTTACTGATAGCCACTTGGTGTCATTAAGTATTGTGCAAAGGTACAAGAAGATCTGCTTGAAGAATGAATCTTAAGATTTTATTTTGTGTGATTTGTAATCTCTGAGTATTGTAAGAGGAATGCAGAACCAGCATAGGTAAAACATATTCTAGTCTTGGAAGTAGAACATTTTTATTAGTGGCAGTCTATGTCATTGGTCAAAGAAGTTGTGAAAATCGGTAGCAGAGTTTTAGTTGTGCCAAGACTTTGTTATTGATTTTATCTGTGTGAGTGGAAAGGAGAGTGATTGCTCATATGTCAGTCTAAAGTATTCCTTCTCTGAGACAGTGGCAGTATTCTTGCCTTGGTTATCCTTCAATAGAAGAGGTGGGTTGAAGCCATTTTCTGAATAGTTTGAAAGATGATTGCATTGCTTTTCTTGGGGTTGATTAAGAGTTCTTTATCAGTCAACTATCTACAAAGGTCAATTAAATTGTTTTGTAATTTAGCCCGTGTGTCCCAATGTGTTTTACTAGACTCCATATGAAGCGTATCATCAGCATATAAGACAGTGTTGAGATATAGAATTTTAAATGGGAAATCTCTGAAGCGAGAGAGAGAGAAGAGTAGGAGGTCTAATACTGAGCTTTGGGATACTCCTGCATTTAGTGTTGCAATGCCATGGAATGTGTTACTCTGGTAAATTTGAAAAGTGCTGTCATGTAGCATTGGAACCATGCTATTGTATTATCTGTGAAATTTAACTCATTAAACAGAAGCTTATGATTAATAGTTTTAAAAGCTCTGGTCATATCAACAAACAGACTAGCCATAATGAGCCCATCGTTAAGGTTCTTGTAAATGTAATCAGTGACTATGAAAAGAGCAGCCATGGTACTGCATTAGTTGCAAAAAACATGTTGCTTGTCACACAGGAGGCAATAGTTATTAAGTTGTTTGATAGTTGTTTGCGTACTAATTTTTCAAAGAGTTTTGTAATGGGACAGAGATTTAATATTGGTTAGTAGAACTTTTGCTTTTTGGAGTGGGGTTACTATGACATGTCTAAAAGAGTAAAACTACAAGCAAAACCTAGCCAAGCTAGACTTTTCACTGTATGATTCCTTAAAGCCTCTTGCATTAGAGGTAACATGGGATATATGCAAATGACCCCTTAAGAACATCAGGTGTTTCAGCTATATGGCAGGTCTGAATGCCCATGGCTTTTTTCCCTTTTTAAATCTGTTATGGAAAATTTCAGATCAATGTAGCCAAACTCCCCTAGCTGTGGACGTGCCTGTTTCAGCCTTCTTATGGCTCAACTAAAAAACTAAAACAATGAGTAACAAGGTCGTTAGTTCGCACATCAGCATATGTATTTTTATCAATCAACTGCCTGTTGAAACTAAAGGCACAAGTTAGATAAGGTTTGATCTAATGCTTTTATTTATGTATATATGTACATATTTTCCTATAAAATGTATTTCATGGCTTATTAGCTAAGATGTTAGTATATTCAAATAAGATATGTGCTATTTAGCTAACATTTAGAGGTATGAGGATATAGGGTTAAACTTTGTCCAATACTGGTATACATTTTCCTTTGTACGCTTTTAAGTACCATAGGAATTGTAGTTGGGTAATATGGGGTTTCATTAAGATGTTTATAGTTTTTAAATGTTTAAATGAGGTTAAATGTGTTTCTAATATATATTTTATATATTATTTTTTGTACCTATGATGATGATTTTATTTATGTATAGTATTACATTTTATGAAAAACATTTAAATGGTTGTATCAACTTTAAGGTGAATGGTATGATTAGTTAATTAACTGTAATTAACTCATTACAGCTGAGTGACGTCTCCAGGCATTTCTGCAGTTACACCCTACTGCTCCTCTAGGCGTCAAATATTGCCTGTTCATATTTGCATTAATAATTCCTAAACCATGTTACATACAAGGTATCGGAAAATGTTATCTTGAAGCGTACATGATAGCAAACACAATTGTATTGATATATGACCTCTGTCAATGGGTATTTGTTAAAAATGTAAGGTGATAACTTCAATTTTTAAATGCTGAAGCCACGCCCACTAGGAGTTAAAGGTACATACTCAAAAGAGCTCTTTGTCAATTTAGCTCTAATGGATAATATATAAGGCTAAGGTGTGTTTTATTTCTTGGTCTGAAGAAGTTGGATTATTCTAACGGATGAAAGCGCTTACCTGTACCTTTATTGTGAATAAAACCGTGTGTTTTGTGTCATCACAGTCCACTTTTTGTGCTTTACCAGTTTTTCGTTTGAATCTAAATACAGTGAGACAGCAGGTATTCACATTTTAATGAGTTGTGGATTGTCCAAGGTTGGTGCACCTCAGAAAAAGAGTACAATATGTTTTCCATTTCTTTTTACTTGATCACTTTTTAACTAAGGTAAATTGGCCTTGAACTAAGAATATCAAATTAATGAGGGCATGTGGAGCCCATGGAGGCATGCCCCAGCAAGAAATTCATTCTCATAGTTTTCAGAATATCTCATAAAATACTTAGGTTGAGTATTTACATTATGGGAATGTGTGAACTTAAAGTGTTATTTACAACCTGGTGAAATGGAGCTGATATGCTACATAGGTTCATAGGTTCATAGGTAGGTACTAGGCTATCGGCCCAAGGGCCTAAGTAAGCCTAGCCAACAAGGTTCCCTGGCTTATGCCACCCAAGAAAGTTATTTTCCTGTGCCACTGTTGAGCAGAGACACAGAAGTGATCCTCGGGGTGTATTTCTTATTTCCCATCCACTTATCAAGATTTTTCTTGAAGAGTGCTAATGAGGAACTTTGCTTGACATAGATGGGAAGCTTGTTCCAGAGTATGGGAAGTCTCTGGGACAGGAATCTATCCTTCCAGCATGTCCTGTTTATTGTGGTGACAAGGTTTAGGTCCCTAGAGTGTGTAGCTCGGAGGGATTGGGATTTCTTTAGGTGTAGCATGTCCAACAGCTCTGGGTTTGACACAGCTTTATATGTTAGGAAGAGATCACCTTGGAGTAGACGATATGCTATGGAGTAAAGCTGGAGTTTTTGAGATGGTCAGTGTAGGGCATCTGTTTGAGGCCAGTAATCCTCTTTGTGAGGTACTTCTGTGGCCTTTCCAGCTGCTGCAGATGTCTTGTGAGGTACATTCCAAAACGGGTGTTGTACTCAATAATGGGTCTAATGAGTGTCACGTAGAGGGGAACAATTACCTCTTTTTTCCTAGATGAGAACCCTTTTGTGATGAGGTGTGCCATGTAGAAGGATTTTTTAACTACTGTGGCGATGTGATTATCAAAGGAGAGACTACTGTCCACTTATCACACATTTGGCGTTAAGTGACTGCCGCCTATGTGGTAGTTCATGGGTACAGAGTTTTTACCAAAGGGGATGACAATGCACTTTTTGGCATTGAGCTTGAGGCCATGGCTCTGACACCAGGCATCTGTCTTAGTGAGGCCCTTCTGTAGGATGTCCACGTCATTTGGGGACTCAACTATGGCTCCTAGTTTGCATTCATCTGCGAACTTCATTACCCAAAGGCCTTCTGTGTTTGCCTGTACTTCAGAGACATAGATAACAAACAGGAGAGGTCCCAGGACTGAACCCTGTGGTACTTCACTTATCACTGGTTTGAAGTCAGATTTGGAGTCTGCAACTTTTACAGTGTGGGTTCTGTCAGTGAGCCAATTAGCAACCCATCTTGTGACAGGGATTTATACCTAGTTTAGTGAGTTTAGCTATAATTCCAGAATGGGGAATGGTGTTGAAAGCCTTAGTGAGGTCAAGATAGGCTGTGTGAACCACCTTACCCTCATCTACAGCTTTGGTGACTGCCTCAAAGAAATTGATCAGGTTCAGGAGGCATGATCTGCCTTTCACAAACCCGAACTGGGTGGGGTCCAGAGTTTGCAGGTTACCAATGTCTTTGTTTATGAGTTCCGTGATGATACGTTCCATAACTTTACAGACCAGGCTCATCAGGCTAATAGGGCGATAGTTCCCAGGATCAGTGGTGGCTCCCCCTTTGTAGAGTGGGATAACTGTTGCTGTGCGCCAAAGCCTGATGTGAGACTATGATTGAACATGGTGCTTAGGTGGGGAGCCAGTTTGTTCTGAAGTTCGTGTAAAATGCAGCCTGGGATGTTGTCCGGTCCCATGGATGCTGTGTTTTTAGCTTTAGAGAGTGCAGCTTTTACCTGCATAGTTGTGATTACAGGGACTCTGTATTCTTCCTGTATAGATATGGGTCCTTTAGGGGGTGAGAGAGGATTAAAGTTAGCACTGAACCTATCTGCCAATATCAGTTGGTTCTGTAATTTTCATGCTGTTTAGCTATAACTCAAAGCAGATCTGGGTGTTGTCATTGAGATTCTTGACATAGCTACAGAATGCTTTTTGGTTGTCCCTAGAATCAGTGGCGATTTTGTTTTCATAGCTAGCTTTGAAGGATCTTATAAGGGATTTCATCTTCTTACTGAGGCTGACCAAGGAACTCCTCATGAGATTTTAATCTCTTTTGCAACAGTTTCTTCCCTTCTTTTGTAGTTTGTTTATGGCAGGGGACCACCAGATTGGCTTCCTTTTTTGGAGGATAGCATATTGGTTCTGTTTGAGATAGCACGATTTACTAAAACAAGTAGACAGTTAATCCCTGATATGCAGATCTTCCTGTCCATCTCACAGGTTTATGCTGAAACTGAACTCCCTATCACTATACTTAGACTGTATCTACCACTGGACAGTTTCTAATTGGAATAAGTTTAGCACAGCCAGGATGACTGCCATGCACACCTGTCAACTGTACAGATTTTTGCAGAATGTCCAAATTTTGGCCTCATATTTCTGTTCTGTTCCTCATAAAATTTGTGATTTTCTGGATTTTTGTGTCAAATCGGTGAGGACTAAATTCACTAATTAATGAAAGTCATCTGCATTTCAGACTTCATGTCTTCCAGCAAATGCATGGCAACACAAGACCTTTTATTCTATTAACTTTCAAAGTTTATAACAGCGATATTTAAAATGTGTCCCTATTTTTGGGGCTTTGTGTCACCATTAGTTTTGACTTTGTCCAGATTTGTTGTGCTAAGAGGCTGAGAGCTACGCTGCCATGGCTACAAATTGCATTCTGAAGGAATAAAGTCTTTTTTCCCTAGACTTCTCTATTTTTACAGATATGAAGATAGGCTAGATATGTTGTCCAAGGTCTTTGACCTCAAGCTTATTTTTGATGACAGGCTGGGACTAAAGGACTAGAAGTCAGCTATTGTTAGGTCTACTTGTTGCTATCTGCATAATATATACCAAATCAAGCAACTTTTACCATCATAAGACCTAGCAATGTTTGTACAGACCTCACAGTCTTTGTGACTGGACCACCACAACTCACTATTCGCTGTTACCGGACTGTCACTGTCTCCAGCTAAGTCAAAACTTTGCTTCTCATCTACTCATTGGTAATCTTACTATAGGTACACCAATATGACAG
>NC_056737.1:945836863-945846863 GCF_019279795.1 Protopterus annectens | reverse complement strand
TTGGCCCAGTGGATCCAAGATCCTAGGATGACAATGCCCCATAAGTTTGTAAGTATAGGAAGCATTGATTTACCAAAGTCTAGTCTGAATATCTGATAGACAGGTATGCATAATGGTGTGTTTCTCTCCCCACAGCTGTAGAGGAGAGAGGTCGCAATCTGGAGGCCCATGCAGGGCACCTGGCCAGGTGGCACCAAGAGTGTGGTGAATACAAATATATCCTGCAATATATACTAATTCAATTAAGAAAGAGTACAGCAGTAACTGGCAGTAGATATATTCTGTTCTGTGTGTACAGCAAAGAATGTGTTCATAGACTTGGAGTGATATAAGTGAGTGATGCCAGTTACAGTTCAGTATAGATGAAGGCATGAAACCTGCTAATGTGAAGTAAAAAAAGTTACTACTACATTACTATTGTTAAGGAATAGCAAGTGTATACCGTATTATTAATAATGTTCTAGTAATAAAGTGCTACTGCATTCATACTGTGAAGAGAATAAATCAACTGCATTCATCATTTTCAGGAAATAAAGTACAACTGCAGTCAGAACTGTGAATGAAATAAAGTTAGTACCGCAAACTTGGTGGAATAACAGCTGTCTTCCAACACCTGCATTATTTAAAATATTCAACAATAAAGACTGTTAGATGTATACCAATCACTGTTTCATGTCACCCAGAATAAAGCTGTGTTTTAACAAATGTGTATATTTTGGGTTGTTGGTTAAGAAATTGAGTATCACAAGTTCTGTGAAGTAAACACAAGTATAATACCATGAAGTGACTGAAGACTGGCTGATAAAGTACTGTTTTGCTAAAGTGTAGATGTGGAGCTATACAACAAGATATAAAACATTTTGATATTTCTTCTGCACTATGATCTGAACCTAGATTAGTAATGTCTAAGGTATTATAGTGTGTTTCTCAGGATTGTCTTGTGTTAACCTTTGCATGTCAGCTATATGCATTCCTGAATGTAGTTACTCTGATGCAAGCAAGTATGAAACTGTAATAGCTGTACATTGCAAATATACACTCTGCAACTGTATATGAGTCAGGTAGGCAACCCAGCACCCCAATATGGTCTGTACACATCACACATAATCCCATCCACTAGGGTTAGATGTGTACATCTACATTCAAAGTAATAATACACAGTTCATCTACTATCTCTGTCATGCATGAATGTCATGCATGTGTGTTCAACTGTCACTGTAGTCTTGTGTGATAGTACTATATATTACCAGGTGAGACTGTTACCAGGTGAGCTCTAAGCACATATCAGTCAATCAGCACACAACAGTGGCTCAATAGCTCAATTTGATAAATGATGTGTATGTTGTTCATTTTTCCATACCCTGACTGGGGTTCAAATCCAGGAACAAGTACTACTATATATATATAGAAACAGACAAGTACAACTGAAAATGTATAGAAACAGGTACGTATTGTTAACAGATTTTCTCCCCACAGGACATGCAGGCAAATAAATGTCTGTAGTAGCTGTATCAATGGTATAGTAATTTCTGTATCCAGATGTACTAGTGTGTAAACAGCATTCCTCAGCAAGGTGATGAGACTTCATTAAATACACCAGCAAGTACACTACTATTCCTAGTTGACAAGACAAATAAAACAGTTTATTGCTGGTATGGCTGCATGCCTGGTTCTTCTTTGTATGTCTGCTGATAGTCTAACCCCATGCCTGCCAAGGACGGCATGATAAGTTTAAACTGACTGCACTGTGCATGATACATGTCTCTCAAGTGCCACACTGTCACAGATAGTGGCCACTGTTGCCAAACTCTTGGACACACATATAACATCCAGTCAAATATGTCAGTAGCACACTCACAAAACAACAGTGCACAGTACACCTTGCTACCCATATATGTCCACCTGACATAATATTCCCCTATACTTTTGCACCTGTAGGTGTTACAGCTTGGATAGTTTGAGAGGTATGTACATGCTACAGAAGCTATAGGGCAGTTATATTCATAAAGCAAGGGCAGACCTGTAGAGTATAGAACAGTACTGTTGCAAACAATGTAGCCTATACTGTTGTTAATGGAATGTCTCTCTCTCTCTCTCTCTCTCTCTCTCTCTCTCTCTCTCTCTTCCCCCGCCCTTTATCTGCATCACAAATTATTATTGTTATACTACGGGTATGGTTTCATTTTCACATATGTTGTTTTCAAAACCTAATGTTAGGCCTTGTGTTTTATTATTGTTATAAATGACAATGGTTGCTTACTAACATACCTTGTTGCAATACTAATGTTGTTGGTCTTCTGCTGTAACTGTTACTGGTATGCTGTTAACATACTGGCTGTTATTCCATTTATTCTTGTGTTCTGTACGGTATGCAATATTATTATTCTGGGTTAATTGGAACACCCTTGCATTCCCTTATAACTAATGTTTAAATGTGCTGTACATGATTAACCTATACACTTTAAAAACCTCATCACCATAGCACGAGCAGGTAGGTTGGTTCATGTGGATCCACCTACACCACCTCAACCGGCTGTGTCACTGGGTCCCAGCACATCTGAGACCAAACCTGCAGCTGCCCCCTCCGCTGGTCTTGCACCACCCACGGGTAGAACCACCTCAGGGGATGGGGCCTGTCCCCCCTAGGCATGGGCATGGAGAGAGAGTGGTCACCTAGTGACAGCTCCCAGCAATGGTGCACAGGCTTGTCCAGCATGATATAGACAATTGAGTGTACCAGATTGAGGGCAAACTGGTGCACCTGGAGGGGCAAGCCAGCCCCAGCGCCCAGCGCCCAGCAAAGCCACCTTCATGTCCTTGAAGGAGTAGTGGTGACTGCCCATGGGTGGGGAGCTCAATCCCACTGCTGCCATCTAGGGGCACATGATTCTCCGATTCCACAATACTCTCCCAGTCCAAGGTGTTTACACCCGTCATGTGCCATACACCACCCCTGTCTGCTGTCTTATCTGTCTTGTCTGTTTGCAAATTCTACCACTCCTACTGAACTTACCTCCCCACATGTACCTATACCCCTTCCCCAACATTCCACTCTCTCCTTAAAAAAAAATGAGCATCTGTCCCACAAAAAATATTCCCCCATACATAGCTCTCCATTTGTTCCCACACCTGCACTGCCATCAATCAATCATTACACCAATTAATCAACAAAGTTTTGTTGCTCACACCCCCTCCTTCTGGGATGTGATGCTGCAAATTCCAGATTGTCCGCAACCTGCATAGCTGTTGCTGTAGAAGAAATGGAGAGCTATGGTCCTTTCCTACACTCATCCTGCATATTCCTGCCCGCCTTTCACATTGTATTTCCCCCTGCTTACCCCAATTTCACCACTTTCCTATCGTCCCTTTTTTTCTTTTCATTTTTGCAAATAACATGGGTTTAAGTGGGCCTAAGTGCCGCTTTGCACTGCGATACGCAAACCTGCTTAGAACTGCTTTAATCAACTTCTGTCTTTCTGACACTGTTATGCACATCACCAAAATGGCCACACTAACAAGTCTTGAATATGGGACCCTCCTCACTATGAAATAGAGCTTTAGCCAACTAGGCCACTCAGCTTTGAAGACTTGCATCTGTTTCCATAAACATATCCTGTTTATCAGTGATGCACATCACAAAAAAATTTAGACCTACCAGGTTTCCACCCCGGGACCCTGTAAATTACAGGGCAGTGCATTAGCTCACTAGGCCATTCAACTCTCAGCAATTGCATTAGTTTCCAGAAACATATCATGATTATCAGTGATACAACTCACAAAAATATTCAGCACTGCCAAGTTTCAAACCCAGGACCCTGTCAACTACAGTACAGTGCATTAGCCCACTAGTCCACTCAGCTCTGAGAGCTAATAGCTGTTTCCAGAAACATATCCTTATTGCCAGTTACACACTGCTTCTCTATATAAAGGGAAAAATGACAACATACTTGGGATGGTGATACAGAGACCAAACCAGTACACAAACAAATAAATGTTGATGGATGCACATGAGGCCTAGGATATCAGGTAGAGCTGTCAACTGCACAGACTGTTGTGGAATCTCCACAGTTGTGCCACCAACATTTGACATACTTGTCACACAATCTATGCTGTGTGCTGATGTACTGTCAAGTCAGTACACATTCAGATTATGAAATCATGACAGTTCAGTGTCACACATCATACCCATCCGATCGCACATGTTCATGCTAGTCCTGTGTAACAGACTGTATGCATGCACATATGTCTTGCAAATATACCTGCTATAGTATTGACTCTGTACCTCAATCTGTTACATTCCTGGCATGCATAACATTTTTCCACCCACAGTTCTGGCTTCCATTCCAGTGTGTTGCATGTCAAGTACATGGTTGTCAAAACAATTAAATGACTGAGCTGTGCAATGTTAAGCAGAACTTTTTTCTGCTACTGCAGTGATTACCACCGATATTACCATCTCAAAGGCCTGTAGGTTGGGACACACTCACAAATATGTATAGGTGTCTTAAACATCACCTACCACTCTCTGGATGGCAGTATTACATAACATATGTACCAGAGGCACATACCTGACCTGGACTGTTATGGATACCCTCACCCTGGCTATGCTGTGACAAAAGAGCTGACACTGCTCCCTCACTCACATATACAACTTGTTGTCAAGCAATGTGTTTGCAATCCCCAGTTTGACTCCTGGGCAGAATGCAGCAACTGCAGCCTGCAACGTATGGATCAGTATGCTCAGCTACCTCCTACAGACTTACCATACCTCCCAAACACCTAGAACATGGAATTCAGACAACACCCAAACATAAAGAAGTGGAGAGAATGGTCAAGTGACAGTCAGAGACGTGTCAAAGTCTTCTCCTACAAACATACACAGCTGATAGACAAGCAGCTACTGCAGCAGCATGCATATTCTGATGCAAATGATGTCTGACACTCACATCTGTCTGTCTCCTTACTGACCTCAACCCACACTGTTAAACAGTAAACTGCCACATAATCAGAAAGTCTGTTCACAATGCCCAAACACAGCATGCAAAGCTATGGACATACCACATAAATCCAAACAGTAGACAGTATTTGAACCTACCCTCTGTGATGTTGTAGTCCCCACACCTCGATAATGTCCTGCTCACAGGCCAAGAAAAGGGTTGACCTACAAGAAGGCCTCAAACACAGCACTGTGTCGCCATGATTTTGGCTAATGAAAATGAAACCAGCTATTCTGAATGCAATTAACAAGTCTGAGCCACAGATTGGTGTAAAGGCGATCATCTGTTTATGAGCATTACTTACAAAAGCAAGTTGCTGCCTATGCTACACAGGTTGGTGACTTTCTCTATGATGACAGACAGCGCTATCCTAGCATTCTACCACAGGATTTCTGAACATAAAGGAGTACAGCACTATACCATGTATGTAATAGTATTCCCCATGTAATCGGATGCAGTTGGGGAATGCAGGCATGGGAAGTAGGGATTACAACAATAGAGGTCTGTGGTAAATATCTTGGAATTACATGTTGCTGTTAATCAGCTGTCCAGCAGCTACAGGCTTCCCTTTTGGCTCTGTCTGCTGTGACATAGATCACAGTTCTGGCTCCTGAGTCCCCCCAGCAATGGCCAGCTCTTGTACAAATGAAACTTTATCGTGTATTAGACAATAGTGACAGTCAGTAGTGGTGAATACAGCTGCCATATCACATGATGTACTGTCAGTCTGCTCCACTCACTCTGCAAATGTCACACAGGCATAGTTCAAACATTGTCCAGGTGTCCCTGACTGTTCCCGATGTACGCTGGCTAGGTCACTGTGCACTCAACACCTATATATCATCACCTGAGAGATAGCACACCTGTTGACCCCATACAACAGGACAGCAGGCTATAGCCAGAAGTAGTGGGGGGACACAGGCTCCACCTCAGCAACTGAGTGTACATATTGAGCATGCAATGTGAGGGGGTGAATATAGTAACAGATATTGAAGTACCATAACTGTTTTCTGAGGTGTCTGGTGTGTGACAGCCAGATTCAGCACAGTCTGGTAACAACCATTAGATATTGTCCAACTGTTTTCCAGACATCCACATTTATTTGGTAGAGAGTCCACATAGATCAGGCACATGTACACATTCTGCAAACATCTGTGCACTGTGTACATTGGACACCAACAAGGAGGATACCCAACAACACGTTTGCAGTGTTGTCTGAAATTGTGTCACACAGATGTTGCTGGACTGTCCCCATACACCTGTTGTACCACTCACCTATTGGTCAAATGGTGGATGTATGACATGGTACTGGTATGTCGCCCATAGGGGACACACCACAGTAGATGGCAGTGATGGAGGTGGACACATAACAACACAGTCCATCACAGCACACAAGGCCATAACTGGTATACATAGGATCATATGAGGTTGCTAGGCTATTGGTCCTGAGGCCATCACAAGCCTAGCCCAGAGTTTAGCCCATGTGTATGCAAGTCAGCACCCAATGCCCCAGTCCAACAGGGACATAGGTGGTATCCCAAATAAGTATGTCCTGTTAACCATACAGTTATTCAGGTCTCACTTGAACAGGTGTAAATAGCTACCCTGGCTGATGTAGACAGAGTGTCCATTTCACAGCTGAATTAGTGTGTGGGACATACATCTGACCCACCAACAAGTTCTGTTGATGTCACACCAGGTTGAAGGTGTGTGTGTGCAGGTAAACAGAGTGGAGCCTGACTTGCAGTTGTGCAGTAGTCCCTTCATGGTGGAGTCCATGATCTCCTTGTATGCCAGACAGATGTCACCTGTGAGAAGTCTGTTTGAAACTGAGTAGAAGGATGGGATAATCTGTGTGTAGTAGATGTGTGAGGCCCTGGTATCCCCTGCTGGGGAACCTCTGTGATCTCCAAAGCTGCTGCATGTGCTTTGCCAGGTAAATGACCACAAGGGCATTATACTCAATAATGGTCCTTATTAAAGGGGAATACAAGAATTTTGTGACCCCCATGTCCCTGGATGGCATACCATTATGTATGAGGTGGGCCATGTAGAATGTTCTCCTTTCAATAGAAGCAACATGGTGGGCAGATGTGATGTTGCCATCAACCTGTGTGCACATAACCCTATTGACTGATTGCATGCTTAGGATGTTGTTAGTACTGTGATAATATGTGGGGACATCACTCTACCCATAGGGGATGATGTTGCATGCCATGGTATGCAGCCTGAGGCCATGTTTCTGGCACCAGTGATGTGTCTATGTGACACCCTCTTGGCGGATGTCCACATCAGTAGGGAACCCGGTGACAGCACCCAGCATGCAGTCATTTGCAAACATGGTCAGCCATAGCCCAATGGCTGTGCCCTGCACCTCAGAAGAGTACATCACACATAACAGAGGTCCAAACACATAGCACCAGGTTATGTTGCTAGGTATGGGTCTACCACTTTGGAATATTTCCCTATGTGGACCAGGTGGAGCCTGTCAGTGCACCAGTGTGCTACCCATCTGCTGACATATGGACTGATGCCTAGGTGGGAGTGTATTTCTATTATGTCCAAGTGGGAAATACTGTCAAAGTCTTTGGCCACATCTAGGTAGGCAGTGTGCACTGTCACCCCAGTCCATGGCTGTGGTGACTGTGCCAAGGAGGTCAACCAATTGTAGCAGACATGATCCCAACTTTAACAAAACCTAACTGTGTGTGATGGAGTGTGTGGAGCTCACCAATGTCCTTGTTAATAAGGTTCACTATAAATGGTGCCATGGTCTTGCAAAGCAGCCTAGTTAGGCTGATGGGTCTATAATGTGCTGGACTGGTGGACGCTCCACCTTAGTGTGAAGAGGTGACAGTGGATGTCCTCCACTTGGCTGGAAGAAAGGTGGTAGTCAGGTCTTGGTGGAATACAGTGCCTTATGGTGCTGCAGGGTCATACATGGGTCATGTAGGACGCATCCTGTGATTTGATATGCTCCCATGGTGGCTGAAATCCATGACTTTGAGGTGGCAGTGGTGACCTGTTCCCTACATATAAGTGGAAGGGGCAGGTACTGGGTGTGTCCTGATGTACTGATGGGGAGACAGGGGGTGAACACTACACTGAATCTGACAGGCAACATGTATGGTATACCGACACTGCTTGTATATTCGGTGTCCTTGACCACCACTACTGAGCAGACCTGAGTGCTTCCTTTGATGTCGCAGACATATATGAAGAAAGGGGATGATTGTCTGCTGTGGGTGTCGCTAATGTGGGCTTAGGGTTTGCTTTACAGAATTCCAGTATCATAGGATCATAGGCTCAAAGAATGTTACTAGGGTATTGGCCCTGAGGCCCTTACAAGCCTAGGCATTAGTTTATCCATAACAGAATCATCAGTCAGCACCTGTTGCCCCTGTCATTGAGGGACACAGCTGTGACCCCTGGGACAGATTTGTGGTATCCCATCCACTCATCATGGTTACACATGATGAGAGTCTGCATGGTACTCTGTTTGACACGTAGGGGAACTGCATTCCTGAGACTGGACAGCCTCTGGGATACAAACCTGTCTCTCAAGCAGGTTTTGTTGATATCGCATGTCACATTCAGGCCTGTTGTGCTAGTAATGCACAAGGAATTAGGCTCACATATATGGGGCAGCTGTTGAAGGGCAGGGTCCAACATTGCCCCGTAGGCATGCTACAGCCCACCTCTGCACAACCTGTCCTATACCGAGTGGGGCACTACTAATTACAAGCTGTCTGCATGGGACAGGTGATGGAGGCCATGGATTACCTTTGTAGGTATTATCATGGCCTTTCCAGTTGGTGCAGATGTCTAAATAGGTACATATCAGACTGGGCATTGTACTAAATTATTATTCTACTGACTGAGGACTATACAGAGGTAATGTCCACCTTTTCTCTGGATGTACTCCCTTTACCTATGAGTTGAACCAGCTACAAGGCCTTTCTGACAACTGCCACTACATGATGGTTGAATGTGACACTGTTATCAGACTGAGTACCCAGGCCTCTCAACACAGGTTGTGTGTTTATGGGGTTGCCAATGATGTGGCAAACAGTGGGGCCATGTTCTTGCCGTATGGTATGCTGGTACTGTTTTCTGCATTTAGCTTGAGGCACGGATCCTGGCACCAGTATATACCCGATGTAAGACCCTGTTGCAGTGTGTTAAAATTATTTGGTAGGTCAGTGACAGCACACAACTTACAGTCTCCGCAGTCAGTACCTACAAATGTGGGTGGTGGCAGTTAGCATTTATGCCTTGATACATGGGGTTATTTAGGGGCAGTGTCTACTCACATGGCCTTAACATGTATACATATTGCACATACATAAGCAACACAGAGTAGGGATTCCACCTTAACAAATACCCCATGTGAGACACATCATGTAGTATCATGAGAGCTGGCAGGAGAAAACATATTGATGGCAAGTATAAAGGACACACAGCTTCAGGGAGATATAGTTACACACATGCACTGAGTTGCCGTTGTTGAGATTTGAGCCACTACCTATATAGCTGTATACATTATAATGCTATGTAGTTATCGCATGCACCACTGAGCTTATGTATTTGGATAGTGTCTGCCACTGCGGTTGGGATGGATGACATTGGTTACCACTGACAGGGATGCCACTGTTGTGGAGGACACTAGTTACAGGGCCATAAAATGAGTGACCATTGCACAGACATAGGCCTCTTGGGCATGTGTATTCTGCTATGTGTGGAATATATACAAAAACACATGGACACACACAAGATCCCCTACCTACCTACTATTACACACTAGAGTTCACCATACTATTTGCACATGCCACTGGTCACAACTGGTGTACAAGTGGCTGTAGCACTACATCACTCTATGCCTTTCTGTGTCTCTTTCTTTCTCTCACTGTCTCTCTCCCCTTCTGTCTGCCTCTCTATATATGGTATATATATATATATATAAATATATATATATATATATATATATATATATATATATATAT